>NW_027254819.1:91387-130216 GCF_044704955.1 Pristiophorus japonicus | reverse complement strand
AGGGAGTGGGCGGGGGGGGGGGGGGAAAGGAGGGAGCGGGGGGGGGGGGAAGAGGGAGCGGGGGGGGGGGGGGGAAGAGGGAGCGGGGGGGGGGGGAAGAGGGAGCGGGGGGGGGGGGGGAAGAGGGAGCGGGGGGGGGGGGGGGAAGAGGGAGCGGGGGGGGGGGGGGGGGGAGAGGGAGCGGGGGGGGGGGAAGAGGGAGCGGGGGGGGGTGGGGAGAGGGAGCGGGGGGGGGTGGGAGAGGGAGCGGGGGGGGGGGGGGGAAGAAGAGGGAGCAGGGGGGGGGGGAAGAAGAGGGAGCGGGGGGGGGAAGAAGAGGGAGCGGGGGGGGAAAGAGGGAGCGGGGGGGGGAAGAAGAGGGAGCGGGGGGGGGAAGAAGAGGGAGCGGGGGGGGGGGAAGAAGAGGGAGCGGGGGGGGGAAGAAGAGGGAGCGGGGGGGGAAGAAGAGGGAGCGGGGGGGGTGGGAGAGGGAGCGGGCGGGGGGAAGAAGAGGGAGCGGGGGGGGGGGGGGGGGGGAAGAGGGGAGCGGGGGGGAGGGAGCGGGGGGGGAAGAAGAGGGAGCGGGGGGGGGAAGAAGAGGGAGCGGGGGGGGGGGGGGGAGAAGAGGGAGCGGGGGGGGGGGGGGAGAAGAGGGAGCGGGGGGGGGGGGGGAGAAGAGGGAGCGGGGGGGGGGGGAGAAGAGGAGCGGGGGGGGGGGGAGAAGAGGGAGCGGGGGGGGGGGGAGAAGAGGGAGCGGGGGGGGGGGGAAGAGGGAGCGGGGGGGGGGGGGAAGAGGGAGCGGGGGGGGGGGGGAAGAGGGAGCGGGGGGGAGAGGGAGCGGGGGGGGGGGGGAAGGGGGGGGAAGACGGAGCGGGAGCGTGGGGGGGGGGGGGTGGGAGAGGGAGCGGGGGGGGGGGGAAGCGGGAAGCGGGAGCGGGGGGGGGGGGGGGAAGAGGGAGCGGGAGCGGGGGGGGGGGGGAAGAGGGAGCGGGAGCGGGGGGGGGGGGGGAAGAGGGAGCGGGAAGCGGGGGGGGGGGGGGAGCGGGGGGGGGGGGGAAGAAGGGAGCGGGGGAAGGGGGGGGAAGACGGAGCGGGAGCGTGGGGGGGGGGGGGGAAGAGGGAGCGGGGGGGGGGGGGAAGAGGGAGCGGGGGGGGGGGGGAAGAGGGAGCGGGGGGGGGGGGAAAGAGGGAGCGGGGGGGGGGGGGAAAGAGGGAGCGGGGGGGGGGGGGAAAGAGGGAGCGGGGGGGGGGGGGGGAAGAGGGAGCGGGGGGGGGGGGGAAGAGGGAGCGGGGGGGGGGGGGGGAAGAGGGAGCGGGGGGGGGGGGGAAGAGGGAGCGGGGGGGGGGGGGGGGGGGGGAAGAGGGAGCGGGGGGGGGGGGGGGGAAGAGGGAGCGGGGGGGGGGGGGGGAGAGGGAGCCGGGGGGGGGGGGAGAGGGAGCGGGAGCGGGGGGGGGGGAAGAGGGAGCGGGGGGGGGGGGGGGGAAGAGGGAGCGGGAGCGGGGGGGGGGGGGGAAGAGGGAGCGGGGGGAAGAGGGAGCGGGGGGGGGGGGAAGAGGGAGCGGGGGGGGGGGGGAAGAGGGAGCGGGGGGGAAGAGGGAGCGGGGGGGGGGGAAGAGGGAGCGGGGGGGGGGGGGAAGAGGGAGCGGGGGGGGGGGAAGAGGGAGCGGGGGGGGGGAAGAGGGAGCGGGGGGGGGGGGAAAAGGGAGCGGGGGGGGGGGAAGAGGGAGCGGGGGGGGGGGAAGAGGGAGCGGGGGGGGGGGGAAGAGGGAGCGGGGGGGGGGGGAAGAGGGAGCGGGGGGGGGGGGGAAGAGGGAGCGGGGGGGGGGAAGAGGGAGCGGGGGGGGGGGGAAGAGGGAGCGGGGGGGGGGGAAGAGGGAGCGGGGGGGGGGGGGGAAGAGGGAGCGGGGGGGGGGGGAAGAGGGGAGCGGGGGGGGGGGGGAAGAGGGAGCGGGGGGGGGGGAAGAGGGAGCGGGAGCGGGGGGGGGGGAAGAGGGAGCCGGGGGGGGGGGAGGGGGAAGAGGGAGCCGGGGGGGGGGGGGGGGAAGAGGGAGCGGGGGGGGGGGGGGAAGAGGGAGCGGGGGGGGGGGGGGGAAGAGGGAGCGGGGGGGGGGGGAGAGGGAGCGGGGGGGGTGGGAGAGGGAGCGGGGGGGTGGGAGAGGGAGCGGGGGGGGGGGGGGGGAAGCGGGAAGCGGGAGCGGGGGGGGGGGGGGGAAGAGGGAGCGGGGGGGGGGGGGGAGGAAGAGGGAGCGGGAGCGGGGGGGGGGTGGAAGAGGGAGCGGGAGCGGGGGGGGGGGGGGCCTGGGTGAGACAGGGACTGGTTACTGGGCCTTGCCCCTCACACTCCAGGGAGAGCCCACACTCACATTGACTGCGACTGACAAACCTCATCGCTCATGGTCACATGAACAGCGTCGATCGCCCGCCGAGGGCTGTAACACGTCGACACAGCAACCTGCCCCAACGACCCCTCGATGTGGACCACTAGTGGGGGGGGAAAACAGAGGGCAGGCATCAACCTCAGCGAAGAGGGATGGCAGATAGCGCAGCCTCGAGATAGGCCTCAACTACCAGAAAACACTGCGGCTCAAATTCTAACCGTGCTCAACCGGTAGCATGTCAGCCTAAAACACCAAGGGTTCGAGACAGAGTAAAACCCCCTCCACACTGTCCCATCACACACTCCCAGGGCAGGTACAGGGGGTTAGATACAGAGTAAAGCTCCCTCTACACTGTCCCATCAAACACTCCCAGGGCAGGTACAGCACGGGTTAGATACAGAGTAAAGCTCCCTCTACACTGTCCCATCAAACACTCCCAGGGCAGGTACAGCATGGGGTTAGATACAGAGTAAAGCTCCCTCTACACTGTCCCATCAAACACTCCCAGGGCAGGTACAGCACGGGTTAGATACAGAGTAAAGCTCCAGCTACACTGTCCCATCAAACACTCCCAGGGCAGGTACAGCATGGGTTAGATACAGAGTAAAGCTCCCTCTACACTGTCCCATCAAACACTCCCAGGGCAGGTACAGGGGGTTAGATACAGAGTAAAGCTCCCTCTACACTGTCCCATCAAACACTCCCAGGGCAGGTACAGGGGGTTAGATACAGAGTAAAGCTCCCTCTACACTGTCCCATCAAACACTCCCAGGGCAGGTACAGCATGGGGTTAGATACAGAGTAAAGCTCCCTCTACACTGTCCCATCAAACACTCCCAGGGCAGGTACAGCACGGGTTAGATACAGAGTAAAGCTCCAGCTACACTGTCCCATCAAACACTCCCAGGGCAGGTACAGCATGGGTTAGATACAGAGTAAAGCTCCCTCTACACTGTCCCATCAAACACTCCCAGGGCAGGTACAGGGGGTTACATACAGAGTAAAGCTCCCTCTACACTGTCCCATCAAACACTCCCAGGGCAGGTACAGGGGGTTAGATACAGAGTAAAGCTCCCTCTACACTGTCCCATCAAACACTCCCAGGACAGGTACAGATGAGAGAGTGCTATCCACTGAGCCACAGCTGTCACTTACAGGTGAGAGAGGGAGAGAAAATGTGAGCGAGAGAAAGGGAGACAGAACCTCGGAGCGTAGGAACAGGAGGAGGCCCATTCAGCCCCTCGAGCCTGTTACACAGGAACAGGAGGCACATTCAGCCCCTCGAGCCTGTTACACAGGAACAGGAGGAGGCCCATTCAGCCCCTCGAGCCTGTTACACAGGAACAGGAGGAGGCACATTCAGCCCCTCGAGCCTGTTACACAGGAACAGGAGGAGGCCATTCAGCCCCTCGAGCCTGTTACACAGGAACAGGAGGAGGCCATTCAGCCCCTCGAGCCTGTTCCCCCATTCAATCAGCTCCCGGCTGATCCGTATGTTAACTCCATTTACCCGTTACTCCGTAACCCTTGATACCCAACAAAAATCTGTCATTCTTGAAAGCTCCAATTGGCCCCCAGCCTCAACAGCTTTTGGGGAAGTGGCACAGTGTGTGTGTGTGAAGAAGCGCTTCCCGACATCAGCCCTGAATGGCCTGGCTCCGATTTGTAGCTTATACCCCCCTTGTTCTGGGTTCCCCACGACCAGAGGATATAGTTTTTCTCCATCTACCCGATCAAATCAGTCAATCGTCTTTGTGATGTTGGCAATGATATTTGGCTGAGGACACAGGAAGGGGCCAGGGTCTCGAGACTAAAACATGAAGCACAGGAAAGGGCGACAGCCAACTACGGTTTTGAATCGATGAAGGACGTTGATACGAGACACTGGAATGTTTTAAGGCTTTTCTGACTGACTATGAACAGGAGCATTGATGGAAAGATGTGGCCTGGAACCTTGAGCGAGCCTGACTTGATTCCGACGGGAGGAATTAGCGTCTGGACAATGCTCGAGGTCTCACTCAAACAATGGGTCAGATTGAACTTCACGGCCTGAATCAGAAAAACGTTTATCTGCGAGCAGACGACCAGACACACCCATCGACGGAGAGAGGAGACCACACTAAGTGGGTATTTCGGGGAGCGGGAAAGGAAGATGAGGAGTCACATTCGATTCGATCTCAGATTCTGAGTATCTCCGCTGGTTGAATTACCGGTGGGTGGTGTGTGAACGTTGACCATTCAGAAGGGCCATATCTAACTCCCTCTTGAATATATCCAATGAACTGGCCTCAACAACACTCTGCAGCAGGGAATTCCACAGGTTCACCACTCTCTGAGTGAAGAAGTTTCTCCTCATCTCGGTCCTAAATGGCCGACCCCTTATCCTTAGACTGTGTCCCCTGGTTCTGGACTTCCCCAACATCGGGAACATTCTTCCCGCATCTAACCTGTCCAGTCCCGTCAGAATCTTATATGTTTCTATGAGATCCCCTCTCATCCTTCTAAACTCCAGTGAATATAAGCCCAGTCGATCCAGTCTCTCCTCATATGACAGTCCGGCCATCCCGGGAATCAGTCTGGTGAACCTTCGCTGCACTCCCACAATAGCAAGAACGTCCTTCCTCAGATTAGGAGACCAAAACTGAACACAATATTCTAGGTGGGGCCTCACCAAAGCCCTGTACAACTGGAGTAAGACCTCCCTGCTCCTATACTCAAACCCCCTAGCTATGAACATGCCATTTGCCTTCTTCACCGCCTGCTGTACCTGCATGCTCTATATATCGGCGTATGCCGGTGGAGTGCAGGAAGAGATTCCACATCATGCAGCTTATGGAAGCGAGTACCTCTTCCACCAACTGCTGACCTGGCATCTGCGACACTCTCCTTCAACATGCTCTTATTTCCCATCCTCACTGTTCTGTCACTCGAGCAGCATTTCATTGTTCAGGCCTCTATACAGATGTGTGTGTCTTCTCGCACTGGAGGCTCCCTTTAATATCTCACATCCAGCGGCTGTCAGGGACAGACACTTGTGCACTCTGATGAGTCATCACAGTCCCACCATGCTTTCGTTTGCAGGTCAAACTGTCTCACAATAGAGCCCAGCTAATAATGACCAGGGGTGGCGAGGCAGACACTCGGGTCCTCACACCTCTGGAGGAGAGGGCTGAGGTGCTGGCCGGTGGACTTGGTGCGTTCCCTGTGGGCCAGGGTACTGCCGACGCCGATGTGGGTAAGTGAAGGTCCTCCTTCAAAGCGCCAGCGTGTACTGCTCTGCCTGAGGGAGAGAGGGTTCGAAGACCAGGCCCTCAAATCTGGTACCAAGCTCATGGTCTACAGGGCTGTAGTAATACCCGCCCTCCTGTATGGCTCAGAGACATGGACCATGTACAGTAGACACAAGTCGCTGGAGATGGTGGCTGGGTCATTGAATATATTTAAGGCGGAGATACAGATTTTTGAGCGATAAGGGAGTGAAGGGTTATGGGGAGCGGGCGGGGAAGTGGAGCTGAGTCTATAATCAGATCAGCCATGGTCTTATTGAATGGCGGAGCAGGCTCGAGGGGCCAAATGGCCGACTCCTGCTCCTATTTCTTATGCTCTTATTTGGCTGAGGACACAGGAAGGGGCCAGGGTCTCGAGACTAAAACATGAAGCACAGGAAAGGGCGACAGCCAACTACGGTTTTGAATCGATGAAGGACATTGATACGGGACACTGGAATGTTTTAAGGCTTTTCTGACTGACTATGAACAGGAGCATTGATGGAAAGATGTGGCCTGGAACCTTGAGCGAGCCTGACTTGATTCCGACGGGAGGAATTAGCGTCTGGACAATGCTCGAGGTCTCACTCAAACAATGAGTCAGATTGAACTTCATGGCCTGAATCAGAAAAGCGTTTATCTGCGAGCAGACGACCAGACACACCCATCGACGGAGAGAGGAGACCACACTAAGGAGAACAACCCCAGCTTCTCCAGTCTCCCCATGTAACTGAAGTTTCTCATCCCCGGTACCATCTGGTCACTCTCCCCTTAACCTTCTCTGCTCTAAGGAGAACAATCCCAGCTTCTCCAGTCTCCCCATGTAACTGAAGTTCTCCATCCCTGGTACCATTCTGGTCAATCTCCCCTTAACCTTCTCTGCTCTAAGGAGAACAACCCCAGCTTCTCCAGTCTCCCCATGTAACTGAAGTTCCCCATCCCTGGTACCATTCTGGTCAATCTCCCCTTAACCTTCTCTGCTCGAAGGAGAACAATCCCAGCTTCTCCAGTCTCCCCATGTAACTGAAGTTCTCCATCCCTGGTACCATTCTGGTCAATCTCCCCTTAACCTTCTCTGCTCTAAGGAGAACAATCCCAGCTTCTCCAGTCTCCCCATGTAACTGAAGTTCTCCATCCCTGGTACCATTCTGGTCAATCTCCCCTTAACCTTCTCTGCTCTAAGGAGAACAATCCCAGCTTCTCCAGTCTCCCCATGTAACTGAAGTCCTCCGTCCCTGGATTCATTCTCGAAAATCTTCTCTGCTCCCTCTCCAAGGCCTTCACATCCTTCCTAAAGTGCGGGGCCCAGAATTGGACACAATACTCCAGCTGGGGCCTAACCGGTGTTTTATACACGATCATAACTTCTTTGCTTTTGAACTCTATGCCTCTATTTATGATGCTTTTTTCACCACTTTCTCATCCTTATAAATCTTTTTGCACCTTTGCCAGTGCCTCTACATTCTATTTATAATATGGAGACCAGAACTGTGCACAGTGCTTCCAGTGTGGTGTAACCAAGGTATATGGAGACCAGAACTGTGCACAGTGTTCCAAGTGTGGTCTAACCAAGGTATATGGAGACCAGAACTGTGCACAGTGCTCCCAGTGTGGTCTAACCAAGGTGTATGGAGACCAGAACTGTGCACAGTGCTCCCAGTGTGGTCTAACCAAGGTATATGGAGACCAGAACTGTGCACAGTGCTCCCAGTGTGGTCTAACCAAGGTATATGGAGACCAGAACTGTGCATAGTGTTCCAAGTGTGGTCTAACCAAGGTATATGGAGACCAGAACTGTGCACAGTGCTCCAAGTGTGGTCTAACCAAGAGTGTATACAAGTTCAGCATAAAATCTCTAATTTCCAGTTCTAACTCTCTAGAATTGAACCCGGTGCTTGGTTTGCGACTTCCTGGCCAATTGACCTGTGTCATTACTTTATATGAGTTGTGTATTTGTACTCCCCGATCCCTTCACTCCTCTAGAATGGCTCGAACTCCCAGGAACTTGGAAACGTCACGCAACATCCCCAAGGTCTCCAGCCAACCTTACGATTCCAACAGCTTCCAACCTGGTGGTCACCCAGCTGCTTACCACCCTCGTAGCTTTCTGCCTTCTGTACGTAAGGGGTGACCAACTTCTGAGGCTCATGCTTCAGATGTTCTCCGAGTTCATCATTCTCCAGTTTCAGCTCGAGTTTCCTGTAAAATACCTGCACAGAGAGTGGAAAGGACAGTGTATCTAACGCACTGTGATACCATGTCCCAGAGGGGGAAAGGACAGTGTATCTAACGCACTGTGACATTTGTTCCCAGAGGGGGAAAGGACAGTGTAACTAACACTGACACCCGGTCCCAGAGGGGGAAAGGACAGTGTAACTAACACTGACACCCGGTCCCAGAGGGAGAAAGGACAGTGTATCTAACGCACTGTGACACCGGGTCCCAGAGGGGGAAAGGACAGTGTATCTAACACACTGTGACACCCGGTCCCAGAGGGGGAAAGGACAGTGTATCTAATACACTGACACCAGGTCCCAGAGGGGGAAAGGACAGTGTATCTAACACACTGACACCCTCTGTTAGCCTATAATCTACTCTTCCCCCACCATCTCTCCCTCAGTCTATAACTCTCCCCTCCCACAGAAATCTCCTCACTTGGTAATAGTAGTCATCCAGGCGTGGATTCTCACTCTGCAATTGGATCATCTGGAGCTTGATGATCCATGCCTTCTCCTTCTCCGTCATCAAACCGGCATAACAGTCCTCTGGCTCATCACACACCTTCTTGGACTGGCTGAAGGAGAGAGGGGGCAATCCGTCAATCAGCAGGAGCTCTCAGTCACACAACAAGACACGATTCTTAGCAGGAACGGTGTCAGAGTCCCCTCGGAGATATCTGTACACTGACTGAGAGACACCAGTCACTCTCCCTCAGGGAGATATCTGAACACTGACTGGTGTCTCTCAGTCCCTCTCCCTCAGGGAGATATCTGTACACTGACTGTTGTCTCTCAGTCCCCTCTCCCTCACAGATATCTCTGTACACTGACTGTTGTCTCTCAGTCCCTCTCCCTCAGGGAGATATCTGAACACTGACTTGTGTCTCTCAGTCCCACTCCCTCAGGGAGATATCTGTACACTGACTGGTGTCTCTCAGTCCCTCTCCCTCAGGGAGATATCTGTACACTGACTGGTGTCTCTCAGTCCCCTCTCTCTCAGGGAGATATCTGTACACTGACTGGTGTGTCTCAGTCCCCCGTCTCCCTACACTGCCCATTCCACCAACAGAGGACCTTTGACCTCAAGGCTTGACCTTTGACTCCACCTTACCTGCGCATTTGTTGCCTTTGGCTCAAGAGGCGGCGATGCTGGGGGTGAAGTTGGGTCACATGACCCGGAAACCTAAAGCCGGGGAGAAGCAAGAGTTCAGTAAACCTGGTTGTCCAACATCCATTTTGATCCACCTCTTCCCAAGGTTTCCAACTCTGCTTGGTTGGACATAATCGTGGACATTTAATCGCAAGACCTCCCACTTCCAACCGTCCTGCCCAACAGCCTTTTGCGCCCTTACCCCGCAACAAATTTAAGATTAATAAAAGTGCTCAAAGAAATTGAGAAGCAAAACTGGTTGCAGCAGTCTCCAAGAGTAAAGATGTCTTACTGCAATAATATCATCGGCAATCCCTCGGAATCGAGGGAGACTTGCTTCCACTCGAAAAGGTGAGTCCTCAAGTGGCTGAACAGTCCAATATCAGAGCCACAGTCCCTGTCACAGGTGGGACAGACAGTGGTTGAGGGAAGGGGAGGGTGGGACTGGTTTGCCGCACGCTCCTTCCGCTGCCTGCGCTTGGTCTCTGCACGCTCTCGGCGACGAGACTCGAGGTGCTCAGCGCCCTCCCGGATGCACTTCCTCCACTCAGGGCGGACTGGTCTTTGGCCAGGGACTCCCAGGTGTCGGTGAGGGATGTTGCACTTTATCAGGGAGGCTTTGAGGGTGTGTCCCTTGTAACGTTTCCTCTGCCCACCTGGGGCTCGCTTGCCGTGTCGGAGTTCAGAGTAGAGCGCTTGCTTTGGGAGCCTTGTGTCGGGCATGCGGACAATGTGGACCATAGAAACATAGAAAATAGGTGCAGGAGTAGGCCATTCGAGCCTGCACCGCCATTCAATCGGATCATGGCTGATGCACCACTTTCCATACCTCGGGAACCTACTGTCAAGCAAGGGCAGACAGACGAGGCCCAACACGGTCTCCAGCGTGCCAGCCCAGCCTTCAGTCGCCTGAGGAAGAGCGTGTTTGAAGACCAGGACCTCCAATCTGGCACACAGCTTATGGTCAACAGGGCAGTAGTGATACCCGCCCAATGGAGCTGGTCGAGTGTGGTCAGTGCTTCAATGCTGGGGATGTTGGCCTGAGCGAGAACACAGACGTTGGTGCATCTGTCCTCCCAGTAGATTTGCAGGATCTTGCGGAGGCAGCGTTGGTGGTATTTCTCCAGCAATTTGAGGTGTCTGCTATACATGGTCCATGTCTGAGCCATACAGGAGGATGGATATCACTACAGCCCTGTAGACCATGAACTTGGTGCTCGATACGAGGTCCTGGTCTTCAAACACTCTCTTCCTCAGGCGATCGAAGGCAGTGCTGGCACACTGGAGGCGGTGTTGGACCTCATCGATGTTTGCCCTTGCTGATAGTAGGCTCCCGACGTATGGAAAATGGTCCACTTTGGCCAAGGCCTCACCATGGATTTTGATGACCAGGAGGCAGTGCTGTATGACGGCGTCAGGTTTGTGGAGGACCTTTGTCTCACGGATGTTTAGTGTAAGGCCCATGCTTTCGTATGCCTCGATGAAGGTGTTGACGATGGCTTGGAGTTCGGCCTCTGAGTGTGCGCAGACACAAGCGTCGTCCACGTACTGTGGTTCGATGACAGAGGATGGGACGACCTTGGATCGAGCCTGGAGGCGACGAAGGTTGAACAGGTTCCCACTGGTTTTATATTTAGCTCCACTCCAGTGGGGAGCTTGTTGAGAGTGAGATGAAGCATTGCAGTGAGGAAGATCGAGAAGAGTATTGGTGTGATGACACAGCCCTGTTTGACCCCGGTCCGGACGTGGATTGGGTCTGTGGTGGATCCGTTGGTCAGGATCACGGCTTGCGTGTCGTCGCGGAGCAGGCGGAGGATGGTGACAAACTTTTGGGGGCAGCCGAAACAGAGGAGGACGCTCCATAGTCCCTCGCGGTTAACAATGTCTAAGGCCTTTGTGAGATCAAAGAAGGCCATGTACAAGGGTTGGTGCTGCTCCCTGCATTTCTCTTATAGTTGTCGCGCGGTGAAGATCATGTCCGATGTACCCCGCAGTGGACAGAATCCGCACTGTGACTCCGGGAGGAGCTCCTCAGCCACAGGCAGGAGACGATTGAGGAGGATTCTTGTGATGACTTTCCCAGTGGCTGACAGCAGGGAGATTCCTCGGTAGTTGCCCCAGTCGGACTTGTCCCCTTTTTTGAAGATGGTCACGATTATGGTATCTCTGAGATCTTCTGGCATGCTCTCAGATAAGAGACATGAGGTCATGCATTCATGCCAATAGTGCCTCTCCGCCATACTTCAATGCCTCGGCGGGGAGTCCATCTGCTCCCGATGCCTTGTTGTTCTTGATCTGACGGATGGCCTTTTCTACCTCGTGCAGGGCTGGGGTTTTGCTGAGCTGGTGGCAGGTAGCGTGCTGCGGGATGGAGTCTCACTGAAGGAAATCTTCTAAGTGCTCCTTCCAGCGGGCCCCGACTGCCTCAGTGTCCTTAATGAGTGCCTCTCCATTCTTGGCCAACAGTGGTGTGGGGCCGTGGGTCGTAGATGGACTGGACTGCGCTGAAGAATCCTCGCATGTCGTGGTTGTCGACCGACTGTTGAATCTCCTGTGCTTTCTCCACCCACCGTCTATTCTTTAGGTCGCGGGTTTTTTGTTGGACCTCGGCCTTCAGCCGCCCGGAGAGCTGCTTTGCTGCTCCCGAATTGGGTTGATGCTTTAAGTTCAGAAATGCCTTGCGCTTGCGGCTTATTAGCTCCTGGATCTGCTGCTCATTCTCGTCAAACCAATCCTGGTGTTTCCTGGTTGAGTGACCGCGCATCTCTTCGCAGGCGCTAGCTATGGAAGCCTCGAGGGCAGACCAGACGCTGTGGGCACTCTGTGTCTCGGGGTCATCAAGGGTCGCCAGGTTGGCAGTGAGGCACTGCCTGTAGAGGGCTTTCTTAACTAGGTCTTTGCCCCAGTGTTGATTTTCCTGCGACATTATTTCTGCTGCCGTCGCTGTTTTGGGGCTATATTGATGTTAATGACGGAATGGATAAGGCGGCTCCTGTCATGGCACGGGTGATACGCACGTCCTTGCAATCCCTGGCTCGGACGATGATGTAGTCGAGCAGGTGTCAGTGCTTGGAATGAGCGTGTTGCCACGATGCCTTGTATTTGTCCCTCTGGCGGAACAAGGTGTTGGTGATGACAGGGTCATGTTCCAGACATTTTGTCAGCAGCAGTATACCGCTGGAGTTGGTTTTCCCGTACCCGCTCTCTGTGCCGATCACAGCTCCCCAAAGGTCTGTGTCCTTACCGACTCTGGCGTTGAAGTTGCCAAGGAGGATCAGCATGTTGCCCCTGGAGACTCGGGTCAGGGATTGTTCGAGGCTGGAGTAGAATTCCTCTTTGGCCTCATCTGTTGCGTCGAGTGTTGGGGCGTTCGCACTGATGACTGCGGCACACTGGTCCCGGGATAGGGTGAGTTGAAGGGCTATATCCACTTACTCTGCAGGATAAGCGAAGGTCTCCTGACTCTCCGACTCACCCTCTGAAATTATATCGGGCCCTGGTGAGACCACACCTGGAGTACTGTGCAGAGTTCTGGTCTCCTTACCCAAGGAAGGATATACTCGCCATAGAGGGAGTGCAACGAAGGTTCACCAGACTGATTCCTGGGATGGGGGGATTGTCCTATGAGGAGAGATTGAGTAGACTGGGTTTATATTCTCTGGAGTTTAGCAGAATGAGGTGTGATCTCATTGAAACATACAAGAATCTGACAGGGTAGATGCAGGGAGAATGTTTCCCCCGGGCTGGGGAGTCTAGAACCAGGGGTCACAGTCTCAGGATAAGGGGTCAGCCATTTAGGACTGAGATGAGGAGAAACTTCCTCACTCAGAGGGAGGTGAATCTTTGGAATTCTCTGCCCCAGAGGGCTGTGGAGGCTCAGTCTTTGATATGTTCATAGAGATCGATAGATTTTTAATATTAAGGGAATCCAGGGATATGGGGAGAGTGCGGGAAAGTGGATTTTGTGGTAGAAAATCAACTTTGATCTCATTGAAACATCCCAAAGTGCTTCACAGGAGTGTTAGGAGACAAAATAATTCACATTCAAGAGCACAAGACATAGGAGCTGGAGTCGGCCATTCGGCCCCTCGAGCCTGCTCTGCCATTTAATGAGATGGAAACATAAAAACATAGAAAATAGTTGCAGGAGTAGGCCATTCAGCCCTTCTAGCCTGCATCGCCATTCAATGAGTTCATGGCTGAACATGCAACTTCAGTACCCCCTTCCTGCTTTCTCGCCATACCCCTTGATCCCCCTAGTAGTAAGGACCTCATCTAACTCCCCTTTGAATATATTTAGTGAATTGGCCTCAACAACTTTCTGTGGTAGAGAATTCCACAGGTTCACCACTCTCTGGGTGAAGAAGTTTCTCCTCATCTCAGTCCTAAATGGCTTACCCCTTATCCTTGGACTGTGACCCCTGGTTCTGGACTTCCCCAACATTGGGAACATTCTTCCTGCATCTAACCTGTCTAAACCCGTCAGAATTTTAAACGTTTCTATGAGGTCCCCTCTCATTCTTCTGAACTCCAGTGAATACAAGCCCAGTTGATCCAGTCTTTCTTGATAGGTTAGTCCCGCCATCCCGGGAATCAGTCTGGTGAACCTTCGCTGCACTCCCTCAATAGCAAGAATGTCCTTCCTCAGGTTAGGAGACCAAAACTGTACACAATACTCCAGGTGTGTGGCCTCACCAAGGCCCTGTACAACTGTAGTAACACCTCCCTGCTCCTGTACTCAAGGCTGATCATCTGCCTCAACTCCACTTTCCCGCACTATCCCCATATCCCTTCATTCCCTTACTATTGAAACATCTATCCATCTCTGACTTGAATATACTCAAAGACTGAGCCTCCACAGCCCTCTGGGGCAGAGAATTCCAAAGATTCACCCCCCTCGGAGTGAAGAAATTCCTTCTCATCTCATCTCAGTCCTAAATGGCCGACCCCTTATCCTGAGACTGTGACCCCTGGTTCTAGACTCCCCAGCCCGGGGGGAATCATCCTCCCTGCATCTATCCTGTCAGAATGTTGTATGTTTCAATGAGATCACCTCATTCTTCTAAACTCTAGTTAATATAGGCCTAGTCTGCTCAATCTCTCCTCATAGGACAATCCCCCCATCTCAGGAATCAGTCTGGTGAACCTTCGTTGCACTCCCTCTATGGCAAGTACATCCTTCCTTAGGTCAGGAGACCAGGACTGTACATAGTACGCCAGGTGCGGTCTCACCAGGGCCCGATATAATTGTAATAAGACGTCTTTACTGATACTCAAATCCTCCGAGTTACCGAGTCACGTAAGGAGAAATTAGGGCAGGTGACCAAAAGCTTGGTCAAAGAGGTGGGTTTTAAGGAGCACCTTGGAGGGAGGAGGGAGGGAGAGAGAGAGAGAGAGAGAGAGAGAGAGAGAGAGAGAGAGAGAGAGAGAGAGAGAGAGAGAGAGAGAGAGAGAGAGAGAGAGAGAGAGAGAGAGAGAGAGAGAGAGAGGTTTAGGGAGGGAGTTCCAGAGCTTGGGGCCCAGGCAACAGAAGGCACGGCCACCGATGGTGGAGCGATTATAATCAGGGATGGTCAAGAGGGCAGAATGAGAGGAGCACAGAGATCACGGGGGGTTGTGGAGCCGGAGGAGGTTACAGAGATAGGGAGGGGTGTATGGGCTGGAGGAGGTTACAGAGATAGGGAGGGGTGTATGGGCTGGAGGAGGTTACAGAGATAGGGAGGGGTGTCAGGGCTGGAGGAGGTTACAGAGATAGGGAGGGGTGTAGGGTCTGGAGGAGGTTACAGAGATGGGGAGAGATGTAGGGGCTGCAGGAGGTTACAGAGATGGGGAGGGATGTAGGGGCTGCAGGAGGTTACAGAGATAGGGAGGGTTGGAGGGATTTGTAAACAAGAAGAATTTTGAAATCGAGGCGTTGTTTAACCGGGAGCCAATGTAGGTCAGCGAGCACAGGGGGTGATGGGTGAGTGGTTCTGGGTGCGAGTTAGGACAAGGGTCAGTGAGCACAGGGGGTGATGGGTGAGTGGGACTCAGTGCGAGTTAGGACACGGGGCAGTGAGCACAGCGGGTGATGGGTGAGTGGGACTTGGTGCGAGTTAGGACATGGGTCAGCGAGCACAGGGGGTGATGGGTGAGTGGGACTCGGTGCGAGTTAGGACACGGGGTCAGCGAGCACAGGGGGTGATGGGTGAGCGGGACTCGGTGTGAGTTAGGACACAGGGTCAGCGAGCACGGACACAGGGTCAGCGAGCACAGGGGGTGATGGGTGAGCGGGACTCGGTGTGAGTTAGGACACGGGTCAGCGAGCACAGGGGGTGATGGGTGAGTGGGACTTGATGTGAGTTAGGACATGGGGTCAGCGAGCATAGGGGGTGATGGGGGAGTGGGACTCGGTGCGAGTTAGGACACAGGGCAGCGAGCACAGGGGGTGATGGGTGAGCGGGACCCGGTGCGAGTTAGGACACGGGGTCAGCGAGCACAGGGGGTGATGGGTGAGTGGGACTGGGTGTGAGTTAGGACACGGGGCAGTGAGCACAGGGGGTGATGGGTGAGCGGGATTCGGTGCGAGTTAGGACACGGGGTCAGCGAGCACAGGGGGTGATGGGTGAGTGGGACCCGGTGCGAGTTAGGACACGGGGCAGTGAGCACAGGGGGTGATGGGTGAGTGGGACTCGGTGAGAGTTAGGACATGGGGTCAGCGAGCACAGGGGGTGATGGGTGAGTGGGACCCGGTGCGAGTTAGAACACGGGGTCAGCGAGCACAGGGGGTGATGGGTGAGCGGGATTCGGTGCGAGTTAGGACACGGGGTCAGCGAGCACAGGGGGTGATGGGTGAGTGGGACCCGGTGCGAGTTAGGACACGGGGCAGTGAGCACAGGGGGTGATGGGTGAGTGGGACTCGGTGAGAGTTAGGACATGGGGTCAGCGAGCACAGGGGGTGATGGGTGAGTGGGACCCGGTGCGAGTTAGAACACGGGGTCAGCGAGCACAGGGGGTGATGGGTGAGCGGGATTCGGTGCGAGTTAGGACACGGGGTCAGCGAGCACAGGGGGTGATGGGTGAGTGGGACTGGGTGTGAGTTAGGACACGGGGTCAGCGAGCACAGAGGGTGATGGGTGAGTGGGACTCGGTGCGAGTTAGGACACGGGGCAGTGAGCACAGGGGGTGATGGGTGAGTGGGACTGGGTGTGAGTTAGGACACGGGGGCAGTGAGCACAGGGGGTGATGGGTGAGTGGTACTCGGTGCGAGTTAGGACACGGGGCAGTGAGCACAGGGGGTGATGGGTGAGTGGGACTGGGTGTGAGTTAGGACACGGGGGCAGTGAGCACAGGGAGTGATGGGTGAGTGGGACTCGGTGTGAGTTAGGACACGGGGCAGTGAGCACAGGGGGTGATGGGTGAGTGGGACTCGGTGTGAGTTAGGACACGGGGTCAGCGAGCACAGGGGGTGATGGGTGAGTGGTACTCGGTGCGAGTTAGGACACGTGGCAGTGAGCACAGCGGGTGATGGGTGAGTGGGACTCGGTGCGAGTTAGGACACGGGGTCAGTGAGCACAGGGGGTGATGGGTGAGTGGGACTGGGTGCGAGTTAGGACACAGGGCAGTGAGCACAGGGGGTGATGGGTGAGTGGGACTTGGTGTGAGTTAGGACACGGGGCAGTGAGCACAGGGGGTGATGGGTGAGTGGGACTGGGTGTGAGTTAGGACACGGGGCAGTGAGCACAGGGGGTGATGGGTGAGTGGGACTCGGTGCGAGTTAGGACACGGGGGCAGTGAGCACAGGGAGTGATGGGTGAGTGGGACTGGGTGCGAGTTAGGACACGGGGCAGTGAGCACAGGGGTGATGGGTGAGTGGGACTGGGTGTGAGTTAGGACACGGGGCAGTGAGCACAGGGGGTGATGGGTGAGTGGGACTTGGTGCGAGTTAGGACACGTGGCAGTGAGCACAGGGGGTGATGGGTGAGTGGGACTGGGTGTGAGTTAGGACACGTGGCAGTGAGCACAGGGGGTGATGGGTGAGTGGGACTTGGTGCGAGTTAGGACACGGGGCAGTGAGCACAGGGGGTGATCGGTGAGTGGGACTTGGTGCGAGTTAGGACACGGGGGCAGTGAGCACAGGGGGTGATGGGTGAGTGGGACTGGGTGCGAGTTAGGACACGGGGCAGTGAGCACAGGGGGTGATGGGTGAGTGGGACTGGGTGTGAGTTAGGACACAGGGCAGTGAGCACAGGGGGTGATGGGTGAGTGGGACTGGGTGCGAGTTAGGACACAGGGCAGTGAGCACAGGGGGTGATGGGTGAGTGGGACTCGGTGTGAGTTAGGACACAGGGCAGTGAGCACAGGGGGTGATGGGTGAGTGGGACTCGGTGTGAGTTAGGACACGGGGCAGTGAGCACAGGGGGTGATGGGTGAGTGGGACTCGGTGTGAGTTAGGACACAGGGCAGTGAGCACAGGGAGTGATGGGTGAGTGGGACTTGGTGTGAGTTAGGACACGGGGTCAGCGAGCACAGGGGGTGATGGGTGAGTGGGACGGGGTGTGAGTTAGGACACGGGGCAGTGAGCACAGGGGGTGATGGGTGAGTGGGACTGGGTGCGAGTTAGGACACGGGGCAGTGAGCACAGGGGGTGATGGGTGAGTGGGACTGGGTGCGAGTTAGGACACGGGGCAGTGAGCACAGGGGGTGATGGGTGAGTGGGACTGGGTGCGAGTTAGGACACGGGGCAGTGAGCACAGGGGGTGATGGGTGAGTGGGACTCGGTGTGAGTTAGGACACGGGGGAGCCGAGTTTTGGATCGCCGCTCGTTTAGGTCGTCAGTTAGGGGCTCGTCACTCCGCGTTACCTGAAAGTTTCCAGAAGATTGACAGACGGACTGTAGAAGGAAGCATTGGGAGTGGGCGAGCCAAATCTCATCGGCATCAGCTTGGGTCCGACAATGGGAGACATGGGTCTAAACGGCATCGGCGGCATGGTCCCTGTTGGCTGAGAGGGGACATTGCATGGAAATGACAGCACAAACAGGCCCATCGCTGTGTTAATGCTCCACGCGAACCTCATACCACCCAACCATATCCTTCTATTCCCTTCTCCCTCACGTGTTTATCCAGCTTCTCCTCAAAAAACAACCACGCTGTTACATATGCAGACTATAGATATACTCTCTGTGTAGTCACTGTATAGTCGCAGAATATGGAGACTTGTTACCTGATGTACGGGCAATAAGGTTCACACTGTGTCTATACTATGCTGGCACCACTAGAGGGTGCAACTGGTGGAGACCGGGGTTTCCTGCCCTGGTGGCAGGGGCTGTATAAAAGGGTCGCCACCATGCGGCTGGCTCACTCTGGAGTTTGGAATAAAGGACCAAGGTCACTACAGTTTGAGTGCAACACATTGACCCATGGAGTCATCCACAGGTACATTACAGACATAATCCCTGCCAATTGCCTCAACCACTTGTAGTAGAAACGTCCACCAAAAGTTCCACATTCTGGAGTACAGTCGATTCTGCCAAGTTGCTCACTGGATTTATTCGACAATACCGGTGTTCTCCTTAGAGCAGAGAAGGTTGAGGGGAGATTGACCAGAATGGTACCAGGGATGGGGAACTTCAGTTACATGGGAAGACTGGAGAAGCTGGGGTTGTTCTCCTTAGAGCAGAGAAGGTTAAGGGGAGATTGACCAGAATGGTACCGGGGATGGGGAACTTCAGTTACATGGGGAGACTGGAGAAGCTGGGGTTGTTCTCCTTAGAGCAGAGAAGGTTAAGGGGAGATTTGATCGAGGTGTTCAATATCATGAGGGGTCTGGACAGAGTAAATAAGGAGAATCGGTTTTCAGTGGCCGAAGGGACTGTAATCAGAGGACGCAAATTTAAAGGTGATTGGCAAATGAACCAGAGGGGGAGGTGTGGGGAAATATTTAACGCAGCGAGTTGTTGTGATCTGGAATGCGCTGATGAAAGGACGGTGGGAGCAGATTCAATAGTCACTTTCAAAGGGGAACTGGATCAACACTTGAAGGGGAAAATTTAAAGGGCTACAGGGAAAGAGTGAGGGGGAGGGGATGGGGTGGGAATAAATGGATAGCTCTTTCCAAGAGGGTAAGTGCTGGATGGGCCAAAAGGCCTCCTTCTGTATACTATCTGAAACTTATGGCCCCCTGGTTGTGAACTGGGATCAAAAGTTGGGTATTGGGGATTGTAATGTTAGACTGAGATCGAGGGATGGGTAATGGGGATTGTAATGTTAGACTGAGATTGAGGGATGTGTAATGGGGATTGTAATGTTAGACTGAGATCGAGGGATGGGTAATGGGGATTGTAATGTTAGACTGAGATCGAGGGATGGGTAATGGGGATTGTAATGTTAGACTGAGATCTGAGGATGGGTAATGGGGATTGTAATGTTAGACTGAGATCTGAGGAAGGGTAATGGGGATTGTAATGTTAGACTGAGATCTGAAGATGGGTAATGGGGATTGCAATGTTCGACTGAGATCTGAGGATGGGTAATGGGGATTGTAATGTTAGACTGAGATCTGAAGATGGGTAATGGGGATTGCAATGTTCGACTGAGATCTGAGGATGGGTAATGGGGATTGTAATGTTCGACTGAGATCTGAGGATGGGTAATGGGGATTGTAATGTTCGACTGAGATCGAGGAATGGGTAATGGGGATTGTAATGTTAGATTGAGATCGAGGGATGTGTAATGGGGATTGTAATGTTCGACTGAGATCGGAGGATGGGTAATGGGGATTGTAATGTCAGTTCACATAGACTGTACGGCAAATCACAACACTTTTTCCCCACGTCACCCCAGATTCTCTCTCCTTCCGCCCAGATTCTCTCTCCTTCCGCCCTCCACCTCCCTGCCCCGCCCCGCCTCACCATCTGAAGCTGTTGATGACAAGGCGACATTCCCAGCTGTCCCAAACTGGGTCTCATGGCACCCGGGGATCGTGGGTACCCACGCTGCATTGGGGTGGACGCAAAGTCAAGGGGCGAGCGTCTGGGGTCCAACATTGGGTTCTTCTCCATCACGTGTTGAATGGCTCGATCCTAACACCAGAACACACAGGGGCACGGTATCAGAGCGGGCACACGGCATTGGCAAGACTGCTCCTGGGCCGGCAAACACCAACACCGACTGGTTTGCACCAACAGTCTCGTTCACATGTTGCAGTTTCTCCGTCATGGAAGGAAACGCAGCACCGAGATTGGGCAAATCCCCAATCCAATATACCGAGGTATCAGGCCCGGCCTGTGCTCAGTTAGCTCATCACACCCAGGGTTATAGGGGCCAGTGTAGAGGGAGCTTCACTCTGTATCTAACCCCCTGTACCTGCCCTGGGAGTGTTTGATGGGACAGTGTAGAGGGAGCTTTACTCTGTATCTAACCCCCTGTACCTGCCCTGGGAGTGTTTGATGGGACAGTGTAGAGGGAGCTTTACTCTGTATCTAACCCCCTGTACCTGCCCTGGGAGTGTTTGATGGGACAGTGTAGAGGGAACTTTACTCTGTATCTAACCCCGTGCTGTACCTGCCCTGGGAGTGTGTGATGGGACAGTGTAGAGGGAGCTTTACTCTGTATCTAACCCCCTGTACCTGCCCTGGGAGTGTTTGATGGGACAGTGTAGAGGGAGCTTTACTCTGTATCTAACCCCCTGTACCTGCCCTGGGAGTGTTTGATGGGACAGTGTAGAGGGAGCTTTACTCTGTATCTAACCCGTGCTGTACCTGCCCTGGGAGTGTTTGATGGGACAGTGTAGAGGGAGCTTTACTCTGTATCTAACCCCCTATACCTGCCCTGGGAGTGTTTGATGGGACAGTGTAGAGGGAGCTTTACTCTGTATCTAACCCGTGCTGTACCTGCCCTGGGAGTGTTTGATGGGACAGTGTAGAGGGAGCTTTACTCTGTATCTAACCCCCTGTACCTGTCCTGGGAGTGTTTGATGGGACAGTGTAGAGGGAGCTTTACTCTGTATCTAACCCCCTGTACCTGCCCTGGGAGTGTTTGATGGGACAGTGTAGAGGGAGCTTTACTCTGTATCTAACCCCCTGTACCTGCCCTGGGAGTGTTTGATGGGACAGTGTAGAGGGAACTTTACTCTGTATCTAACCCCGTGCTGTACCTGCCCTGGGAGTGTTTGATGGGACAGTGTAGAGGGAGCTTTACTCTGTATCTAACCCCGTGCTGTACCTGCCCTGGGAGTGTTTGATGGGACAGTGTAGAGGGAGCTTTACTCTGTATCTAACCCCGTGCTGTACCTGCCCTGGGAGTGTTTGATGGGACAGTGTAGAGAGAGCTTTACTCTGTATCTAACCCCGTGCTGTACCTGCCCTGGGAGTGTTTGATGGGACAGTGTAGAGGGAGCTTGACTCTGTATCTCACCCTGTGCTGTACCTGCCCTGGGAGTGTTTGATGGGACAGTGTAGAGGGGGCTTTAAGCAGCACCTAGGTACGTGATCTGGGAGGAAGCTTTGACTATTCTATTCCAAGCACTTGGATTGGTTGAGCACAAGTCAAATCAACATTTGAAGGCACAGGTACAAATTACTACCAGTCGGCCTCACTTTCCTCAGAGGGACACGACAGAGTGTCAGAAGACCATAGATTTGAGTTCCAGTCCAGAGACTTGAGCCCCATAATCCCAGGCCAACACCCTGATATCAGTGCTGAGGGAGCACCGCATTGTCAGAGGGTCAGTACTGAGGGAGCACCGCACTGTCGGAGGGGGGCTGGATCTGCCCTGTCAGATCGATGCAACGTTCCACAGCCACTATTGGAAAAAGAGCAGGGGGGAGTTCCCCCCAGTGTCCTGGGGCCAATATTTATACCTCACCCAAAATCACTAAAACTGATGATCTGGTAATTCTCCCATTGCATTCACAATGTTGTATACGCTGACTGTGGATATACTCTCTGTCGTCACTGTGGGATTGTATAAGATGGAGACTTGTTACCTGATGTACTGTCAATAAGGTTTACACTGTGTATATACTATGTTGGCACCACTAGAGGGTGCAACTGGTGGAGACCGGGGTTTCCTGCCCCTGTGGCAGGGCCCAGTATAAAAGGCTACACACCATGCTTGTGCCTCACTCTGGAGTGAGGAGTAAAGGACCAAGGTCAGTACAGTTGGAGTACAACACACTGCCTCGCGGAGTCATTCACAGGTACACTACAGACATAACGCACAGGAAGAGTGTACTTACCAAGACTTGCGAAATGCTCAACCCTTCCCAACTCGAACAGGCCCCACTGTCCACAATCGCACTGTCCAGGCTCTGCGAACAAGGAATTTTGAAAGGGGTCAGCATCAGGTCAACTGGACACTGCCATCATTCATCCCCTCCGCACCCCTGGCATTTCCAGGGACGCGAAGCCAGAAGGCCAGCTCGAACCGATGCTGCCTGTCCCACCAGCACGTGGCTGTTCCGTCCATCGATCCCCCTTGACTGCAGATGCCCAACACAGCCCCAGCCACAACCCTCAATCACCAGCACTCCTCCACAGCACCCCGCCCCCCCCCCCCTCCCCCTCTACCCCTTCCTCTTGGCCACCAACAATAGCCCACGAATGGGCAAACCCCCAGCCCCCTCTACACCCCCCCCCCCCCCCCCCCCAGTTCTAGTCCGCCACCCCCGGCCTGCAACCCGCCCCCAATCCCACCGTCCATGATCTCATTGAATGGCAGAGCAGGCTCGAGGGGCCGAATGGCCGACTCTTGCTCCTATTTATTACATCCCCTTCGCACTCAGATGTTGTTGTTGCCAGATGGCATGTTGGCCTTTGTTACAGGAGGATGAGGGGATTTCCTAGGCCCATGTCCATTGACCATTCCTATTGTCTGGGCTCAGGCCAGGCCTCTTGCTCAGGCCCAGGCCCATGTCCATTGACTAAGCACATTTCCCAGGCCCATGTCCATTGACCAGTCCCATGTCCATTGACCAGTACCAGGCCCATTTCCTAGGCCCATGTCCATTGAGCATTCCTATTGTCTGGGCTCAGGCCAGGCCTCTTGCTCGGGCCCAGGCCCACGTCTATTGACTAAGCACATTTCCAAGGCCCACGCCCATTGACCAGGCCCATTTCCTCGGCCCATGTCCATTGACCAGTCCCATGTTCATTGACCAGGCCCATTGTCTGGGCCCAGGTTCAGCACAATGCTCCCCATCCCCGCGGCAACATGAAAGATTCAAGGGGGTATAGACAGGCTGAGTGAGTGGGCAAGAACATGGCAAATGCAATACAATGTGGAGAAAGGTGAAGTTATCCACTTTGGTCGGAAAAATAAAAAAGCAGAGTATTTTTTAAACTGAGAGAGAGATTGGGAAATGTTGGTGTTCAGAGGGACCTGGGTGTCCTTGTACACCAATCACTGAAAGTTAACACGCAGGGACAGCAAGCAATTAAGAAAACAAATGGTATGTTGGCCTTTATTACAGGAGGATTTGAGTACTCGAGTAAAGGCGTTTTACTGCAATTATATAGGGCCCTGGTGAGACCACACCTGGAGTACTGTGTACAGTTCTGGTCTCCTGACCGAAGGAAGGATATACTCACCATAGAGGGAGTGCAACGAAGGTTCACCAGACTGATCCCTGGGATGGGGGGATTGTCCTATGAGGAGAGATTGAGCAGACTAGGCCTATATTAACTAAGCCAATATCTAAGTGTTGTAAAATTGGTGTGAAGCAACTTGGGATGTTTTACTACATTAATATCAATAAAAGTTATTATATTCTCTGGAGTTTAGAATAACTAAAAAAAAAAAACAGGGTTTGACAGGGTAGATGCAGGGAGGGTGTTTCCCCCCCGGGTTGGGGAAGTCTAGAACCAGGGGTCACAGTCTCAGGATAAGGGGTCGGCCATTTAGGACTGAGATGAGGAGAAATTTCTTCGCTCAGAGGGTGGTGAATCTTTGGAATTCTCTCCCCCAGAGGGCTGTGGAGGTTCCGCCTTTGAGTATCTTCAAGACAGACGTCGATAGATTTTTGGATATTAACGGAATCAAGGGATATGGGGATAGTGCAGGAAAGGGAGTTGGAGGTCAAAGATCAGCCTTGATCTCATTGATTGGTGGAGCAGGCTCGAGGGGCCAAATCCAGCTCCCAATTCTTGTGTAAAACCAGGCCAATTTCCCCCCCCCCCCCCAACCCAGCCCCCTCACTCCCCTATCCCAGCCCCCCCTCCCTCCCCCAAACCCAGCCCCCACCCCCCAAACCCCTCCCCCAAACCCAGCCCCCACCCCCCAAACCCCTCCCTCCCCCAAACCCAGCCCCCCACCCCCCAAACCCCTCCCCAAACCCAGCCCCCCACCCCCCAAACCCCTCCCCCAAACCCAGCCCCCCACCCCCCAAACCCTTCCCCCAAACCCAGCCCCCCACCCCCCAAACCCTTCCCCCATACCCAGCCCCCCACCCCCCAAACCCTTCCCCCAAACCCAGCCCCCCACCTCCCAAACCCCTCCCTCCCCCAAACCCAGCCCCCCACCCCCCAAACCCTTCCCCAAACCCCAGCCCCCCACCCCCCCAAACCCTTCCCCAAACCCAGCCCCCCACCCCCCAAACCCAGAACCCCTGACACCCCTCCCCTGCCATAACCCAGCCCCCCTCTCCCTCCGCAGACCCCCCCCCGCCCCTTCACCCACCCCCACAGCGCTCACCTCCAGAGTGGGTTTCCCGTGGACAACCTTCATCACCGCCGGGTCTTCCAGCTCGCGGGCCGCCTGGTCCTGGCTCAGCCCGACACGGCCTGATCCAGGATCTTCCACTCCCGCCTGTCCCGCACTGGCTCAGCCTGCTCGGGAGGGCCGATGGGCCCCGACCCCGGCTCCACCTGGGGCCCGGCCTCTGGCTCAGGCTCCGGGGCCTGGGGCACGACCTTGCGCCCCAACACCGCCCGCTCGGTCGGGCTTGTGCCCAAGGCCTCACACAGCAGGTACAGGTCATCGGAGAACTCTCTGTGCACTCGATATCTGCGAGGAGGGAGGGAGGGGGGGGAAGGCAGCGAGGGAGGGAGGGAGGGAGGGAGGGAGGGAGGAAGGCAGCGAGGGAGGGAGGGAGGAGGAAGGCAGCGAGGGAGGGAGGGAGGGAGGAAGCAGCGAGGGAGGGAGGGAGGGAGGAGGCAGCGAGGGAGGGAGGGAGGGAGGAAGGCAGCGAGGGAGGGAGGGAGGGAGGGAGGAAGGCAGCGAGGGAGGGAGGGAGGGAGGAAGGCAGCGAGGGAGGGAGGGAGGGAGGAAGGCAGCGAGGGAGGGAGGGAGGGAGGAAGGCAGCGAGGGAGGAGGGAGGGAGGAAGGCAGCGAGGGAGGGAGGGAGGGAGGAAGGCAGCGAGGGAGGGAGGGAGGGAGGAAGGCAGCGAGGGAGGGAGGGAGGGAGGAAGGCAGCGAGGGAGGGAGGGAGGGGGGAAGGCAGCGAGGGAGGGAGGGAGGGGGAAGGCAGCGAGGGAGGGAGGGAGGGGGAAGGCAGCGAGGGAGGGAGGCAGCGAGGGAGGGAGGGTGGGGGAAGGCAGCGAGGGAGGGAGGGTGGGGGTAAGGCAGCGAGGGAGGGAGGGAGGGAGGGAGGCAGCGAGGGAGGGAGGGAGGGAGGGAGGAAGGCAGCGAGGGAGGGAGGGTGGGGGTAAGGCAGCGAGGGAGGGAGGGAGGGGGGGAAGGCAGCAAGGGAGGGAGGGAGGGGGGAGAGGACAGAAGAATATATTTATAACACAAGGCCAATATTTATCCTTTGATCAACAAAACACAAACAGATTATCTGGTCATTCATCACTTTGCTATTTTTGGGGCTTGCTGTGCACAATTTGGCTGCCGCGTTTCCCACATTACAACATTTTGTGCTATATATCAATGACTTGGACTTGAATGTTGGGGATTTTAGCAAGGCTTTCGATAAGGTCCCACATGGCAGACTGGTCACAAAAGTCAAAGCCCATGGGATCCAGGGCAAAGTGGCAAGTTGGATCCAAAATTGGCTCAGAGGCAGGACACAAAGGGTAATGGTTGATGGGTGTTTCCAGTGGGGTTCCGCAGGGCTCAGTACTGGGTCCCTGGCTTTTTGTGGTATACATCAATGATCTGGACTGGAATATAGGGAGTATGATTAACAAGTTTGCAGATGACACTAAATAGGCCGTGTGGTTGATATTGAAGCAGCGAGCTACAGACTGCAGGAATCAACTGGTCGGGCGGGCAATGTTATGCATGCAACCCTAGGTAACCTGCATCATACCGCCACCAGAGGGCATACCTGTTGGAGTCCCACGGAATCCCAGCATCCCTTGGGAGCACTGTCGAGAAGCCGGCCTCCCGTGCTGTACCAACACTCTAGAGAGTCAGAAGAAAGAGACTAAGGTCACACTTACTCACGTCTGCAGTACTCAATCACATCACTTTATTATGGATGTAACAACTGGCGACGAGATCACGTGAAAATGCAGAGAACTGTTGGTATCCTGGAGACACTCTCGGAAGGTGACGATTGTGAAGCCTTCGTGGAGAGACTCGACCAATACTTTGTGACCAACGAGCTGGAAGGGGATGGGAACACTGCCAAGTGAAGGGTGATCCTCCTCACCGCCTGCGGGGCAACAACCTACGGCCTCATGAAAAAATCTTCTCGCTCCGGTGAAACCAACAACCAAATCGTATGAAGAACTGTGTAGGCTGGTGCGGGAGCACCTAAATCCGAAGGAGAACGTTCTGATGGCAAGGTGTCGATTTTACACATGTCGACGGTCTGAAGGCCAGGAAGTGGCGAGCTATGTCGCCGAACTAAGGCGCCTTTGCAGGACATTGCGAATTCGATGGGTTCCTGGAGCAAATGCTAAGAGACTTCTTCGTGTTTGGCATTGGCCATGAGGTTATCCTTCGCAAACTATTGACTGTTGAAACACCGAACCTGAGCAAAGCCATACCGATAGCCCAGGCATTTATGTCCACCAGCGATAACATCAAACAAATTTCACAGCATAAAGAGACTTCGGCAAGTACTGTACACAAAGTAATGTAGTTTTCAGGCAGGAATGTACATGGCAGAATGTCCACACCTGCCGCTGCACGACCTCAGATGACCCAGAGTCCGCCATCAAGTGTGAATGCGAGGCAGTTAACACCTTGTTGGCGCTGCGGAGGTGATCATCGAGCCCATCAATGCCGCTTCAAACACTATGTGTGCAAAGCCTGTGGAACAATGGGACACCTCCAGCGAATGTGCAGACGGGCTGCAAACTCTGCAAACCACCATGTTGCAGAGGAAGATCGATCCATGGCAGATCAAACTGAACTAGAGACTCGAACCGAGGAGGCAGAAGTGTACGAGGTGCACACCTTCACCACGAAATGTCCACCAATCATGTTAAAAGTCGAACTGAATGGAATTCCTCTGTCCATGGAATTGGACACGGGTGTGAGTCAATCTATCACGAGCAAAATGACCTTCGACAGGCTGTGGTGCAACAAGGCACAAAGGCCCAAGCTGAGCCCCATTCATTCCAAGCTGAGAACTTACACCGAAGAGCTGATCCCTGTAATTGGCAGTGCAGCAGTAAAAGTCTCCTACGATGGAGCGGTGCATGAACTACCACTATGGATTGTACCAGGAGATGGCCCCACACTGTTCGGCAGAAGCTGGCTGGGGAAAATCCGCTGGAACTGGGACAACATCCGAGTGCTCTCGTCCGTCGACGACGCCTTATGTGCCCAGGTTCTGAGCAAGTTCCCGTCGTTGTTTGAGCCAGGCATCAAAAGCTTCTCGTGGGCGAAAGTGCAGATCCATTTGATTCCCGGTACACAACCCATCCACCACAAGGCACGGGCAGTGCCGTATATGATGAGAGAAAGTGGAAATTGAGTTGGACAGGCTGCAACAAGGCGGCATCATCGTGCCAGTTGAGTTCAACGAGTGGGCCAGTCCGACTGTTCCGGTTCTCAAGGGCGATGACATGTTCAGAATTTGCGGGGACTATAAAGTAACGATTAACCGTTTTTCGCTGCAGGACCAGTACCCGCTACCCAAGGCAGACGACCTATTTGCGACCCTGGCTGGAGGAAAGACATTCACCAAGCTGGACCTGACCTCGGCCTTACATGACGCAGGAACTGGCGGAATCTTCGAAAGGCCTCACCTGCATCAACACGCACAAAGGTCTGTTCATCGATAACCGATGCCCGTTTGGGATTCGGTCGGCTATTTTCCAGCGGAACATGGAGAGCCTGCCAAAGTCGGTTCCGCGCACCGTGGTTTTCCAGGACGGCAGGTGGGGACACCATCGACCATTTGGAGAACCTGGAAGAGGTTCCAAGTCGGCTGGATCGTGGGGGGGGGCTCAGGTTGAAAGGCTCGAAGTGTGTTTTCCTGGCGCCAGAGGTCGCGTTCTTAGGGAGAAGAATCGCGGCAGACGGCATCAGACCCACCAAGACGGAGGCCATCAAGAACGCGCCGAGACCACAGAACGTGATGGAGATGCGTTCGTTCCTGGGACTCCTCAATTATTTCGGTAATTTCCCACCCGGGTTAAGCACCTTGCTAGAATCTCTACACGTGTTGCTGCGCAAGGGAGATGACTGGGTATGGGGGAAATCACAAGAGGCTGCTTTTGAGAAAGCCAGAAATTTGTTATGTTCCAACAAACTGCTTGTTCTGTATAACCCATGTAAACATTTAGTGCTAGCTTGCGATGCGTCTTCATACGGGCAAACAAATCTTGAACATTGCAACCGGTCGCCTATGCTTCCAGGAGTTTGTCCAAGGCCGAAAAGGCCTAAAACATGATGCGTTTACGGGGTGAAAAAAAATGCACCAGTATCAGTTTGGGCTCAAGTTCGAGTTAGAAACTGACCACAAGCCGCTCATATCGCTATCCTCAGAGAGCAAAGGGATTAATACCAATACCTCTGCTCGCATCTAAAGATGGGCGCTCATGCTGTCTGCATATAACTATGTAACACGCCACAGGCCAGGCACAGAGAACTGCGCTGATGCTCTCAGTCGGCTGCCATTGCCCACCACCGGGGTGGAAATGGCACAGCCTGCGGACTTGCTCTTGGTGATGGATGCATTTGAAAACGAAAAGTCACCCATTACGGCCCGCCAGATCAGGACTTGGACCAGCCAGGATCCTTTATTGTCCCTTGTAAAAAAAAAAAACTGTGTCCTCCATGGGAGCTGGTCCAGCGTCCCAGCGGAGATGCATGAAGAGATCAAGCTGTTCCAATGGCGCAAAGACGAAATGTCCATACAGGCGGGCTGTCTTTTGTGGGGTAATCGCGTGGTTTTGCCTGAGAAGGGCAGGCAAATGTTCATATGCGATCTACACAGTACCCACCCAGACATAGTAATGATGAAAACTATAGCCAGATCCCATGTGTGGTGGCCTGGCATCGACTCAGATTTGGAGTCTTGCATGCGCCAATGCAACACTTGCTCTCAACTGAGCAATGCACCGTTAAGTTTGTGGTCATGGCCCTCCAAACTGTGGTCTAGGATCCACATTGACTTTGCTGGCCCGTTTCTAGGCAAAATGTTTTTGGTTGTTGTGGATGCTTATTCAAAATGGATTGAGTGTGTAATAATGTCTGTAAGCACGTCCACTGCCTCCATCGAAAGCCTACGAGCCAGGTTTGCCACGCACGGCCTGCCTGATGTCCCAGTCAGCGACAACGGGCCGTGCTTCACCAGTGCTGAATTCAAGGAATTCATGACCCGCAATGGGATCAAGCACGTCACATCTGCCCTGTGTTCAAGCCCGCATCCAACGGCCAGGCAGAACGGGCAGTCCAAACCATCAAGCAAAGCTTGAAACGCGTGTCAGAAGGCTCCCTGCAGACCCGCCTATCCCGAGTCCTGCTCAGCTACCGCACCAGACCAACACCACTCGCTCACCGGGGTTCCCCCAGCCGAGCTGCTCATGAAAAGGGTGCTCAAAACAAGGCTGTCCCTTGTCCACCCTGATCTCCATGATCACATCGAGGGCAGGCGGCATCAACAAAGTGTGTACCATGATCGCACAAATGTCACGCAATATTGAAGTTAAGGACCCTGTATTTGCACTCAACTATGGACATGGTCCCAAATGGCTTGCTGGCACGGTCAAAGAAGAGAGCAGGGTGTTTCAGGTCAAACGTGCTAATGGACTAAACTTACAGAAAGCATTTGGAGCAAACCAAAGTGCGATTCACAGACAGCCACAAGCAACCCGAATAGCGCACACAACACACAACGACCAGGAAGCCGAACTCACCATCCCCAGCAGCCCAGCAAGGCCAGCTGCCCAGTGAAGAACTGACCAACTCACCCACACCCGCATTTGTACCGAGACGATCGACTAGGGAGCGAAAAGCCCCAGATCGTCTCACCTTGTAAATAAGTGTGCTGTTGACTTTGGGAGGGAGTGATGTTATGTATGTTCTGTTAACCCTTGGCAACCAATATCACACCACCACCAGAGGGCAAACCTGTTGGAGTCCCAAGGGATCCCAGCATCCCTTGGGAGCACGGTAGATAAGCAGGTCTCCCACGCTGTACCAACACTCTGGAGTTTGAATAACGGAGCTAAGGTCACACCTACTCATGTCTACAGTACTCACTAATATTACTTTATTAGCTGCTTAACAGGCAGAACAGAGGCAAATGGAATTCAATCGGGAGAAGTGTGAGGTAATGCACTTGGGGAGGGCTAACAAGGCAAGGGAATACACATTAAATGGTCGGACACTGAGCAGTGTAGAGGTACAGAGGGACCTTGGAGAGCAGGTCCCACAGATCCCTGAAGGGAGCAGGCCAGGTAGATAAGGTGGTTAAGGCGGCATACGGAATGCTTGCCTTTATTAGCCAAAGCTAATATGAGAGCAGGGAGGTTATGCTTGAACTGTATAAAACACTGGTTTGGCCACAGCTGGAGTACTGCGTGCAGTTCTGGTCACCACATTACAGGAAGGGCGTGATTGCACTGGAGAGGGTACAGAGGAGATTTACGAGGGTGTTGCCGGGACTGGAGAATTTTAGCTTTGAGGACAGATTGGAGAGGCTGGGGTTGTTTTCCTTGGAACAGAGGAGGCTGAGGGGAGACCTGATTGAGGTGGATAAAATTATGAGGGGCCTGGATAGAGTGGACAGGACGGACTTGTTTCCCTTAGCAGAGGGGTCAACAACCAGGGGGCATAGATTTAAAGTAATTGGGGGGAGGTTTAGAGGGGATTTGAGGGGAAATGTCTTCAGCCAGAGGGTGGTGGGGGTCTGGAACTCACGGCCTGAAAGGGTGGTAGAGGCAGAAACCCTCACCACATTTAAAAAGTACCTGGATGTGCACCTGAAGTGCTGTAACCTGCAGGGCTACGGACCGAGAGGGAAAGTGGGATTAGGCTGGGTAGCTCTTTGTCGGCCGGTGCAGACACGATGGGCCGAAATGGCCTCCTTCCGTGCCGTAAACTTCTGTGATTCTATGAATTCCACTTTCCTGCACTGTCGCCATATCCCTGGATTCCCTTAATAGCCCAAAACCTATCGATCTCTGTCTTGAATATACTCAAAAGACTGAGTCTCCACAGCCCTCTGGGGAAAAGAATTCCAGAGATTCACCACCCTCTGAGTGAAGAAGTTTCTCCTCATCTCAGTCCTAAATGACTGACCCCTTATCCTGAGACTGTGACCCCTGGTTCTAGACTCCCCAGCCCGGGGGGGAAACATTCTCCCTGCATCTACCCGGTCAAACCCTGTCAGAATGTTGTATGTTTCAATGAGATCACACCTCATTCTTCTGAACTCCAGAGAATATACACCAAGTCTACTCAATCTCGCCTCATAAGACAATCCACCCAGATAGAGAGACTGAACAATTACAGCACTTTCGAGAAGGGACATCTTGATTAATTTACTCATTTTACTAATCAATGTGCTGCAAAACATTGTTTACAAATCAAGCTTCTCCAGTGTGTCAAGTAGCAAGCAATCACCCAACAGCACGGGTTAGATACAGAGTAAAGCTCCCTCAACACTGTCCCATCAAACACTCCCAGGGCAGGTACAGGGGGTTAGATACAGAGTAAAGCTCCCTCAACACTGTCCCATCAAATACTCCCAGGGAAGGTACAGCACGGGTTAGATACAGAGTAAAGTTCCCTCTACACTGTCCATCAAACACTCCCAGGGCAGGTACAGCACGGGTTAGATACAGAGTAAAGCTCCCTCCACACTGTCCTATCAAACACTCCCAGGGCAGGTACAGCACGGGTTAGATACAGAGTAAAGCTCCCTCAACACTGTCCCATCAAACACTCCCAGGGCAGGTACAGCACGGGTTAGATACAGAGTGCAGCTCCCTCTACACTGTCCCATTAAACACTCCCAGGGCAGGTACAGCACGGGTTAGATACAGAGTAAAGCTCCCTCAACACTGTCCCATCAAACACTCCCAGGGCAGGTACAGTACGGGGTTAGATACAGAGTAAAGATCCCTCTACACTGTCCCATCAAACACTCCCAGGGCAGGTACAGCACGGGTTAGATACAGAGTAAAGATCCCTTGACACTGTTCCAAACACTAGATTAGGACTGGATTGAAACTCTGATCCCAGGTGGTAAAGGACATTGTATCTAACGCACTGTGACACCCGGTCCCAGAGGGGAAAGGACAGTGTATCTAACGCATGTCCCAGAGGGGGAAAGGACAGTGTATCTAACACACTGACACCCGGTCCCAGAGGAGGAAAGGACAGTGTATCTAACGCACTGTGACACCCAGTCCCAGAGGGGGAAAGGACAGTGTATCTAACACACTGTGACACCCGGTCCCAGAGGAGGAAAGGACAGTGTATCTAACACACTGTGACATCCGGTCCCAGAGGGGGAAAGGACAGTGTATCTAACACACTGTGATACCCGGTCCCAGAGGGGGAAAGGACAGTGTATCGAACGCACTGACACCCGGTCCCAGAGGGGGAAAGGACAGTGTATCGAACGCACTGACACCCGGTCCCAGAGGGGGAAAGGACAGTGTATCTAACACACTGTGATACCCGGTCCCAGAGGGGGAAAGGACATTGTATCTAACACACTGTGACACCCGGTCCCAGAGGGGGAAAGGACAGTGTATCTAACACACTGTGACACCCAGTCCCAGAGGGGGAAAGGACATTGTATCTAACACACTGTGACACCCGGTCCCAGAGGGGGAAAGGACAGTGTATCTAACGCATTGTGACACCCAGTCCCAGAGGGGGAAAGGACAGTGTATCTAACGCACTGTGACACCCGGTCCCAGAGGGGGAAAGGACAGTGTATCTAAAACACAGTGTGACACCCGGTCCCAGAGGGGGAAAGGACAGTGTATCTAACACACTGTGACACCCGGTCCCAGAGGGGGAAAGGACAGTGTATGTAACACAGTGACACCCGGTCCCAGAGGGGAAAGGACAGTGTATCTAACGCAGTGTGACACCCGGTCCCAGAGGAGGAAAGGACAGTGTATCTAACACACTGTGACACCGGGTCCCAGAGGGGGAAAGGACAGTGTATCTAACGCACTGTGACACCCGGTCCCAGAGGGGGAAAGGACAGTGTATCTAACGCACTGTGACACCCGGTCCCAGAGGGGGAAAGGACAGTGTATCTAACACACTGTGACACCGGGTCCCAGAGGGGGAAAGGACAGTGTATCTAACGCACTGACACCTGGTCCCAGAGGGGAAGGTTTATCTAATAACGTGTGGGGCCCCATCACTGCTGAATATTCCCGCCGCAATGCTTCTACAGCCCACCTAATCCAAATGTCTCCTCGTTATACAAGTCGATCTCTTCATCTTCGACTGACTCCTGGAGGTAGACATCTTCATCGAAGAAAAGTAAATCCTGTCACAAATGAAGGGCAGAGAGAGAGAGAGAGAGAGAGAACGTGAATGAGACATCCTCTATCCGAAGCACCACTTGCATTCACAGGTGCTTCAGAGCCATCGTGTTACTAACGATACCAAGCGAAGGCGGCAGCCATATTGTGCACAGCAAGATCCCGCAAACAGCGCTTGAAGCAACCAGTGAATCATTTTTTTAAAAAATAAATAAGCGATACATCTGGTGAGAGCTGAATCTTAGCTGCAGGACACAGGGAAGAATTCCCCTGCTCTACTTTCAACCGAGCAAATGTTTTAGTTTATGTCCCACCCGAGGGGACAAACAGGGATCGCGAAAGATGGCCCCTCCGACAGTGCGGCACTCCCTCAGTACTGCCCCTCCGACAGTGCGGCACTCCCTCAGTACTGCCCCTCCGACAGTGCGGCGCTCCCTCAGTACTGCCCCTCCGACAGTGCGGCGCTCCCTCAGTACTGCCCCTCCGACAGTGCGGCGCTCCCTCAGTACTGCCCCTCCGACAGTGCGGCACTCCCTCAGTACTGACCCTCCGACACTCCCACAGTACTGCCCCTCCGACAGTGCAGCACTCCCTCAGTACTGCCCCTCCGTCAGACTTATGCACTCTCTCCCTCACACACACACTCACCCACCCTCTCACCCACAATCGTCCATCTTTGTGTCTCTATCTCTCTCTCACTGATCATCAGACTCTCACTGACCCACCCCTTTATGAAGGGGAAGTCATGTTTGACAAATTTGCTGGAGTTCTTTGAGGATGTAACAAACAGGGTGGATAAAGGGGAACCAGTGGATGTGGTATATTTGGACTTCCAGAAGGCATTTGACAAGGTGGCACATAAAAGGTTACTGCACAAGATAAAAGTTCATGTGGTTTGGGGTAATATATTAGCATGGATAGAGGATTGGCTAATTAACAGAAAACAGAGAGTCGGGATAAATGGTTTATTCTCTGGTTGGCAAACTGTAACTAGTGGGGTGCCACAGGGATCAGTGCTGGGACCCCAACTAGTTACAATCTTTATCATCATAGGCAGTCCCTCAAAATCGAGGAAGACTTGCTTCCACTGTAAAAGTGAGTTCTTAGGTGACTGAACAGTCCAATGTGGGAATTACAGTCTCGGTCACAGGTGGGACAGACAGTCACTGAAGGAAGGGGAGGGTGGGACTGGTTTGCCGCACTCTCCTTCCGCTGCCTGCACTTGGTTTCTGCACGCTGTCAACTAACAACTTAGAAGAAGGGACCGAGTGTAACGTAGTCAGGTTTGCTGATGATACAAAGATGGGAGGAAAAGCAATGTGTGAGGAGGACACAACAAATATGCGTATCGAAACGTACAAGATTATGAGGGGGCTTGACAAGGTGGATGCAGAGAGGATGTTTCCACTGATAGGGGAGACTAGAACTAGAGGGCATGATCTTAGAATAAGGGGCCGCCCATTTAAAACTGGGATAAGGAGGAATTTCTTCTCTCGGAGGGTTGTAAATCTGTGGAATTCTCTGCCCCAGAGAGCTGTGGAGGCTGGGTCATTGAATATATTTAAGGTGGAGATAGACAGATTTTTGAGCGATAAGGGAGTGAAGGGTTATGGGGAGCGGGCGGGGAAGTGGAGCTGAGTCCATGATCAGATCAGCCGTGAATGGCGGAGCAGGCTCGAGGGGCCGAATGGCCTACTCCTCCTATTTCTTATTATCTCTATCTCTATCTCTATCTCTATCTCTATCTCTATCTCTATCTCTATCTCTATCTCTATCTCTATCTCTATCTCTATCTCTATCTCTATCTCTATCTCTATCTCTATCTCTCTCACACACACTATCACTCACTCTCTCTCACACACACTATCACTCACTCTCTCTCACACACACTATCACTCACTCTCTCTCACACACACTATCACTCACTCTCTCTCACACACACTATCACTCACTCTCTCTCACACACACTATCACTCACTCTCTCTCACACACACTATCACTCACTCTCTCTCACACACACTATCACTCACTCTCTCTCACACACACTATCACTCACTCTCTCTCACACACACTATCACTCACTCTCTCTCACACACACTATCACTCACTCTCTCTCACACACACTATCACTCACTCTCTCTCACACACACTATCACTCACTCTCTCTCACACACACTATCACTCACTCTCTCTCACACACACTATCACTCACTCTCTCTCACACACACTATCACTCACTCTCTCTCACACACACTATCACTCACTCTCTCTCACACACACTATCACTCACTCTCTCTCACACACACTATCACTCACTCTCTCTCACACACACTATCACTCACTCTCTCTCACACACACTATCACTCACTCTCTCTCACACACACTATCACTCACTCTCTCTCACACACACTATCACTCACTCTCTCTCACACACACTATCACTCACTCTCTCTCACACACACTATCACTCACTCTCTCTCACACACACTATCACTCACTCTCTCTCACACACACTATCACTCACTCTCTCTCACACACACTATCACTCACTCTCTCTCACACACACTATCACTCACTCTCTCTCACACACACTATCACTCACTCTCTCTCACACACACTATCACTCACTCTCTCTCACACACACTATCACTCACTCTCTCTCACACACACTATCACTCACTCTCTCTCACACACACTATCACTCACTCTCTCTCACACACACTATCACTCACTCTCTCTCACACACACTATCACTCACTCTCTCTCACACACACTATCACTCACTCTCTCTCACACACACTATCACTCACTCTCTCTCACACACACTATCACTCACTCTCTCTCACACACACTATCACACTCTCTCTCACACACACTATCACTCACTCTCTCTCACACACACTAATCACTCACTCTCTCTCACACACACTATCACTCTCTCTCACACACACTATCACTCTCTCTCACACACACTATCACTCTCTCTCACACACACTATCACTCTCTCTCACACACACTATCACTCTCTCTCACACACACTATCACTCTCTCTCACACACACTATCACTCTCTCTCACACACACTATCACTCTCTCTCACACACACTATCACTCTCTCTCACACACACTATCACTCTCTCTCACACACACTATCACTCTCTCTCACACACACTATCACTCTCTCTCACACACACTATCACTCTCTCTCACACACACTATCACTCTCTCTCACACACACTATCACTCTCTCTCACACACACTATCACTCTCTCTCACACACACTATCACTCTCTCTCACACACACTATCACTCTCTCTCACACACACTATCACTCTCTCTCACACACACTATCACTCTCTCTCACACACACTATCACTCTCTCTCACACACACTATCACTCTCTCTCACACACACTATCACTCTCTCTCACACACACACTATCACTCTCTCTCACACACACACTATCACTCTCTCTCACACACACACTATCACTCTCTCTCACACACACACTATCACTCTCTCTCACACACACACTATCACTCTCTCTCACACACACACTATCACTCTCTCTCACACACACACTATCTCTCTCTCACACACACACTATCTCTCTCTCTCACACACACACTATCTCTCTCTCTCACACACACACTATCTCTCTCTCTCACACACACACTATCTCTCTCTCTCACACACACACTATCTCTCTCTCTCACACACACTATCTCTCTCTCTCACACACACTATCTCTCTCTCTCACACACACTATCTCTCTCTCTCTCTCTCTCTCTCTCTCACACACACTATCTCTCTCTCTCTCTCTCTCTCTCTCTCACACACACTATCTCTCTCTCTCTCTCTCTCTCTCTCTCACACACACTATCACTCTCTCTCTCTCTCTCTCTCTCACACACACACACTATCACTCTCTCACTCTCTCTCTCTCTCTCTCTCACACACACTATCACTCTCTCTCTCTCTCTCTCCTCTCTCTCTCTCTCACACACACTATCACTCTCTCTCTCTCTCTCACACACACTATCACTCTCTCTCTCTCTCACACACACTATCACTCTCTCTCTCTCACACACACTATCACTCTCTCTCTCTCTCACACACACTATCACTCTCTCTCTCTCTCACACACACTATCACTCTCTCTCTCTCACACACACACTATCACTCTCTCTCTCTCACACACACACTATCACTCTCTCTCTCTCACACACACACTATCACTCTCTCTCTCTCACACACACACTATCACTCTCTCTCTCTCACACACACTATCACTCTCTCTCTCTCACACACACACTATCACTCTCTCTCTCTCACACACACACTATCACTCTCTCTCTCTCTCACACACACTATCACTCTCTCTCTCTCTCACACACACTATCACTCTCTCTCTCTCACACACACTATCACTCTCTCTCTCTCCACACACACTATCACTCTCTCTCTCTCTCACACACACTATCACTCTCTCTCTCTCTCTCTCACACACACTATCACTCTCTCTCTCTCACACACACTATCACTCTCTCTCTCACACACACTATCACTCTCTCTCTCTCTCTCTCTCTCACACACACACTATCACTCTCTCTCTCTCTCTCTCACACACACTATCACTCTCTCTCTCACACACACTATCACTCTCTCTCTCACACACACACTATCACTCTCTCTCTCACTCACACACACACACTATCACTCTCTCTCTCTCTCTCACACACACTATCACTCTCTCTCTCTCTCTCACACACACTATCACTCTCTCTCTCTCTCACACACACTATCACTCTCTCTCTCTCTCTCACACACACTATCACTCTCTCTCTCTCTCTCACACACTATCACTCTCTCTCACACACACACACACTCACTATCACTCTCTCTCTCTCTCTCACACACACACACTATCACTCTCTCACACTCACACCTCTCTCTCTTTCTTTCTCACTCACTCACTCACTCACCTCACTCTCTCTC
>NW_027254819.1:0-91187 GCF_044704955.1 Pristiophorus japonicus | reverse complement strand
CACACCCACACACACACCCTCACCCTCACCCTCACCCTCACCCTCACCCACACCCACACCCTCACCCACACCCACACACCCTCACCCTCACCCACACCCACACCCACACCCTCACCCTCACCCACACCCACACACACACACCCTCACCCTCACCCATACCCACACACACACACACACACACCCACACACACACACACACACACACACCCTCACCCACACCCTCACCCACACACACACCCTCACCCACACCCTCACCCACACACACACCCTCACCCACACCCACACACACACCCTCACCCTCACCCACACCCTCACCCTCACCCTCACCCACCCCACACCCACACACAACCCTCACCCTCACACACACCCTCACCCACACCCACACCTACACCCACACCCACACACACCCTCACCTACACACACACCCTCACCCTCACCCTCACCCACACCCTCACCCTCACCCTCACCCTCACCCACACCCACACCTACACCCACACCCACACACACCCTCACCCACACCCACACACACACCCTCACCCACACCCACACACACACCCTCACCCTCACCCACACCCTCACCCTCACCCTCACCCACACCCACACCCTCACCCACACCCACACCCTCACACCCCACCCACACCCTCACCCTCACCCCACCCACCCTCACCCACCCCCACCCCACCCACACCCACCCCCACACCCCACACCCTCACCCCACCCCACCCTCACCACCCCCCACCCCACCCACACCCACACCCACCACCCCCACCCCACCCCCCACAACCCTCACCCTCACCCACACCCTCACCCACACCCACACCCCAACCCACACCCACACCCACCCCCCACCCTCACCCACACCCCACCCCCACCCCACACCCTCACCCACACCCACCCACACCACACCCACACCCACACCCAACCCCACCCACACCCCACCCCTCACCCACCCACACCCTTACCTACCCACCCTCACCCACACCCACACCCACACCCACAACACCCCACACACACACCCACACCCACACCCACACCCACACCCACACCCACCCTCACCCACACCCACACCCACACCCACACCCTCACCCTCACACACACACCCACCCACACCCACACCCACACCCACACACACCTCACCCTCACCCTCACCCACACCCTCACCCTCACCCACACCCTCACCCACACCCACACCCTCACCCACACACACACACACCCTCACCCTCACCCACCCCCACCCACACCCTCACCCTCACCCACCCACACCCACACCCACACCCACACCCACACCCACACCCACACCCACACCCACACCCACACCCACACCCACACCCACACACACACCCACACCCACACACACACACCCTCACCCTCACCCACACCCACACACACACACCCTCACCCTCACCCACACCCTCACCCTCACCCACACCCTCACCCTCACCCACACCCTCACCCTCACCCACACCCACACCCACACCCACACACACACCCTCACCCACACCCACACCCTCACCCTCACCCACACCCACACCCACACCCACACACACACCCTCACCCACACCCACACCCTCACCCTCACCCACACCCACACCCACACACACACCCTCACCCTCACCCTCACCCACACACACACCCTCACCCTCACCCTCACCCACACCCACACCCACACACACCCTCACCCACACCCACACCCACACACACCCTCACCCTCACCCACACCCTCACCCTCACCCACACACACACACACACACACCCTCACCCACACCCACACACACCCTCACCCTCACCCTCACCCACACACCCACACACACCCTCACTCTCACCCACACCCTCACCCTCACCCTCACCCTCACTCTCACCCACACGCTCACCCTCACCCTCACCCTCACTCTTACCCTCACCCTCACTCTCACTCTCACTCTCACTCTCACTCTCACCCTCACCCTCACCCTCACCCTCACCCTCACCCACACCCTCACACACACCCTCACCCTCACTCACACTGAGGGAGTGCCGCACTGTCGGAGGGGCAGTACTGAGGGAGTGTTACACTGTCAGAGGGGCAGTACTGAGGGAGCGCTGCACTGTCGGAGGGGCAGTACTGAGGGAGTGCCGCACTGTCGGAGGGGCAGTACTGAGGGAGTGCCGCACTGTCGGAGGGGCAGTACTGAGGGAGTGTTGCACTGTCGGAGGGGCAGTACTGAGGGAGTGTTACACTGTCAGAGGGGCAGTACTGAGGGAGCGCTGCACTGTCGGAGGGTCAGTACTGAGGGAGTGCCGCACTGTCGGAGGGTCAGTACTGAGGGAGTGCTGCACTGTCAGAGGGTCAGTACTGAGGGAGTGCTGCACCGTCGGAGGGGCAGTACTGAGGGAGTGCTGCACTGTCGGAGGGTCAGTACTGAGGGAGTGCCGCACTGTCGGAGGGGCAGTACTGAGGGAGTGCTGCACTGTCAGAGGGTCAGTACTGAGGGAGTGCCGCACTGTCGGAGGGGCAGTACTGAGGGAGTGCTGCACTGTCAGAGGGTCAGTACTGAGGGAACGCCGCACTGTCGGAGGGGCAGTACTGAGGGAGTGCTGCACTGTCAGAGGGTCAGTACTGAGGGACCGCTGAACTGTCTGCTTTCTCGTGTAAAAGATCCCTTGGCCACTATTTTGAAGAAGAGCAGGGGAGTTCTCCCCGGCGTCCTGGGGCCAATATTCATCGCTCCAGCAGCATAACAAGCTCAGATTATGTGATCATTATCGTGTTGTGTCACCACCCATCATGGCCAGTCCCTCGCAGTCGAGGAAGACTTGCTTCCACTCCGGAAGTGGGTTCTTTGGTGGCTGAACAGTCCGACACGAGAGCCACAGAGTCTGTCACAGGTGGGGCAGACGTTGAGCGAAGTGGTGGGAGGGTGTGGGATCTTGCTGTGCACAAATTGGCTGCCGCGTTTCCCCGATTACCACAGTGACCACGCTCCAAAAGGAACGCGCTGTCAGTTGCTTCGCGATGCCTGGTGGTTGTGAAAGGCGCGATAGAAATGCCAGTCTCCCTTTCTCCCTCTGCCCCGCTCTCCACCTCGATCTCAGCGTGGGACTGAGGCCCACACAAAGACAGGGCAGCTAAGGCCAACACTTGAAGCTATGGCCTTGGCTACGGTTCTGGTTTTGGGGCCTTGTACAGTGTGATTCCCGCAGCCAAGACTGAGTCATCAGCTCCGGGGGGGGGGGAGGGAAGGCTGATAATGGTCGGAAAAGTTAATTTTCGACAATATTCCTCCGGGAGTGGCAGCCGCTCCCAGCTATTTCAACGGGGCTGTTCACTGACATCGGACTGGGCTGGGGGATCAGTCCAGCCAACACTGAGAGCACGACTTGGAGCCTGCAGCAAGAGGCAATTAACTGGCTGACCTCCATTGCTGCTGGCAGGCTTATCATCAGGCTAGGCCGGCCGGTTGCCAGGCATCTGGGAGGACGGGTTCCAGGCTTAGGAGGGAGGGGCAGATTGGACGGTGGGGAGAGAGAGAGGCATAGAGAGAGGCAGAGGGCCATTGGAGAAACAATGCGGTTCTGTTGATGTGTTGGTATCCCACTTGTTGCCTGCCCATTCCCATTCATTCCCTCACAGGATCTCTTCACTCTCCCTATCTCCCACTCTCTCTCTCTGCCTCTCACTAGCTCTCTACCTCCTGCTGTGGTCTACGAAGGGCTGTACTAATACCCGCCCTCCTCTATTGGTTCAGAGACGGGACCATACACAGCAGACACCTCCGCACCGCTGGAGAAATACCGCCAACGCTGTCTCCGCAAGATCCTACCAATCCCCCGGGAGGACAGGCGCACCAGCGTTGGCGTCCTCGACCAGGCCAACATCCCCAGCATCGAAGCACTGACCACACTCGACCAGCTCCGCTGGGCGGGCCATGCTGTCCGTGTCATATCTGTATACTCTGTATATACTATGCTGGTACCACTAGAGGGTGCAACTGTGGGAGGCCCAGGCAGCGGCTGTATAAAAGGCGGGTCACCACACTGCTGCCTCACTCTGGGTTACAATAAAGAGACTAAGGTCACAGCAGTTCACGCCCAGCACTAGGCCTCGTGGAGTTAGTCGACAGATAAATAGAGACATATGTTGTGTATCTGTAAAGCATGCACTCCCATGTTCCACCACCAGGGAGCGCATCCCCTGAAGTCCCAGGGGATCCCAGCAGCCCTTGGGAGCACTGTCTATAAGCCGGCCCCTAAGGCCTGTTCCTCACTCTGGAGTGTCTTATTAAAGACTGAGGTCACTGTTACTTTAACCTCCCTGTGTGCAGCCTCATCTGTGTTAGGAACACAACAACTGGCGACGAGTATACGATTCCAACACAAAGATGCAGCAAACTGTGGGCATCCTGGAGAAGTTCTCGGAGGGTGAGGACTGGGAAGCCTATGTCGAACGGCTAGACCAGTACTTTGTAGCCAACGAGCTGGACGGAGAAGGAAGCACTGCAAAAAGGAGAGCGGTCCTCCTCACGGTCTGCGGGGCACCAACCTACAGCCTCATGAAGAATCTTCTGGCTCCGGTGAAACCCACAGATAAGTCGTATGAGGAGCTGTGTACACTGGTTCGGGAGCATCTTAACCCGAGGGAGAGCGTGCTGATGGCGAGGTATCGGTTCTACACGTGCCAGCGATCTGAAGGTCAGGAAGTGGCGAGCTATGTCGCCGAGCTAAGGCGACTTGAAGGACAATGTGAGTTTGATGGCTACCTCGAACAGATGCTCAGAGCCTTTTTTGTACTGGGCATTGGCCACAGGACCATCCTACGAAAACGTTTGACTGTAGAGACACCGACCCTCAGTAAGGCCATTGCGATAGCACAGGCTTTTATGTCCACCAGTGATAACACCAAACAAGTCTCTCAGCACACAAGTGCTAGCAATGTTCGTAAATTAACTAGAACTGTGTTTGCGAGCAGAAATGTACAGGGCAGAAACCTCGAGTCTGCAACTGCCAGCAGGCCTCAGGTGACCCAGATGACTCAGAGTCCCCAACAAAGGATGAATGCAAGGCAATTCACACCTTGTTGGCGTTGTGGAGGCTTCCATTCAGCCTATTCATGCTGCTTCAAAGGGTATGTTTGCAAGAGCTGTGGAACAATGGGGCACCTCCAACGAGCTTGCAGATGAGCTGCAAGCTCTGCAAAACCTGCTAACCACCAAGTGGCAGAGGAAGATCGGCCCATGGTGGATCAAAGCAATTTCGAGCCTCAGAGAGAGGAGGCAGATGCTGAAGTACACGGGGTGCACACATTTTTGATGAAATGTCCACCTATAATGCTAAATGTAAAATTGAATGGCTTACCCGTAGCCATGGAACTGGACACTGGCGCTAGCCAATCCATCATGAGTAAAAAGATGTTTGAGAGACTGTGGTGCAACAAGGCACTCAGACCAGTCCTGAGCCCCATCCACACGAAACTGAGAACGTACACCAAAGAGCTTATCACTGTCCTGGGCAGCGCCATGGTCAAGGTCACCTACGAGGGCACGGTGCACGAACTGCCACTCTGGATTGTCCCGGGCGGTGGCCCCACACTGCTTGGAAGGAGCTGGCTGGGCAAAATCCGCTGGAACTGGGATGACACCCGAGCGCTATCACATGTTGATGAGGCCTCATGTACCCAGGTTCTGAACAAATTTCCTTCCCTTTTTGAGCCAGGCATTGGAAACATTTCCGGGGCGAAGGTGCGGATCCACTTGGTCCCAGAGGCATGACCCATTCACCACAAGGCGCGAGTGGTACCTCACATGATGAGGGAGAGAGTGGAAATCGAGCTGTACAGGCTGCAATGCGAGGGCATCATCTCCCCAGTGGAATTCAGCGAGTGGGCCAGCCCGATTGTTCCAGTACTCAAAAGTGATGGCACGGTCAGGATTTGCGGCGATTATAAAGTAACTATTAATCGTTTCTTGCTACAGGACCAATACCCGCTACCTAAGGCAGGCGACCTATTTGCGACGCTGGCAGGAGGCAAGACGTTCACCAAGCTCGACCTGACTTCAGCCTACATGACGCAGGAGCTGGAGGAGTCTTCGAAGGGCCTCACCTGCATCAACACGCACAAGGGACTGTTCGTCTACAACAGATGCCCGTTTGGAATTCGGTCGGCTGCAGCGATCTTCTAAAGAAACATGGAGAGCCGACTCAAGTCGGTACCACACACGGTGGTCTTTCAGGACGACATATTGGCCACGGGTCGGGACACCGTCGAGCACCTACAAAACCTGGAGGAGGTCCTCCAGCGACTGGATCGTGTAGGGCTGCGGCTGAAGAGGTCGAAATGCGTCTTCATGCCAACAGAAGTGGAGTTTTTGGGGAGAAAGATCGCGGCGGATGGCATTCGGCCCACAGACGCCAAGACAGAGGCTATCAGGAACGCGCCCAGGCCACAGAATGTCACGGAGCTGTGGTCGTTCCTGGGACTCAACTATTTTGGTAACTTCCTACCGGGGTTAAACATCCTCTTATAGCCCCTACATGTGTTACTGCATAAAGGTGAGAACTGGGTATGGGGGAAAAAAAACAAGTAATTGCTTTTGAGAAAGCCAGAAACATTTTATGCTCCAACAAGCTGCTTGTACTGTATAACCCGTGTAAAAGACTTGTGCTAGCATGTGATGCGTCGTCGTACGGAGTCGGGTGTGTATTACAACAAGCTAACGTTGCGGGGAAGTTGCAACCTGTCGCCTATGCCTCCAGGAGCTTGTCTAAGGCCGAGAGGGCCTACAGCATGATTGAGAAAGAGGCATTAGCGTGTGTGTTCGGGGTAAAGAAAATGCATCAGTACCTGTTTGGCCTCAAATTTGAGCTGGAAACCCATCACAAGCCCCTCACATCTCTGTTCACTGAAAACAAGGGGATAAATACTAATGCCTCAGCCCGCATACAAAGGTGGGCACTCGCGCTATCAGCGTATAACTATACCATCCGCCACAGGCCAGGCACCGAGAACTGTGTGGATGCTGTCAGTCAGCTACCATTGCCCACCACGGGGGTGGAAATGGCGCAGCCTGCAAACTTGTTGATGGTCATGGAAGTGTTTGAAAATGATAAATCACCTGTCACGACCTGCCGGATTCAGACTTGGACCAGCCAAGATCCTCTGCTGTCCCTCGTAAAAAACTGTGTACTCCATGGGAACTGGGCCAGCATCCCCGTTGAAATGCAAGAGCCAATCAAGCCGTTCCAGCGGCGAAAGGACGAGCTGTCCATTCAGGCACATTGCCTGTTGTGGGGTAACCGCGTAGTGCTACCCAAAAAGGGCAGGGAGACGTTCATCTCAGATCTCCACAGCAAACACCCGGGTATAGTAATGATGAAAGCGATAGCCAGATCCCACGTGTGGTGGGCCGGTATCGACTCTGACTTAGAGTCCTGTGTACGGCAATGCAGCGTGTGTGCTCAGTTGAGCAACGCTCCCAGAGAGGCACCACTAAGTTTGTGGTCCTGGCCCTCCAGACCATGATCAAGGATCCATGTCGACTATGCGGGCCCGTTTCTCGGTAAAATGTTTCTGGTGGTGGTGGATGCTTTTTTAAAATGGGATGAATGTGAAATAATGTCGGGAAGCACCGCCACCGCCACCATTGAAAGCCTGAGGGCCATGTTTGCCACCCACGGCCTGCCTGACATACTGGTCAGTGACAACGGGCCATGTTTCACCAGTGCCGAATTTAAAGAATCCATGACCCACAATGGGATCAAACATGTCACCTCGGCCCCATTTAAACCAGCCTCCAATGGGCAGTCAGAGCGGGCAGTACAAACCATCAAACAGAGCCTTAAACGTGTCACAGAAGGCTCACTCCAAAACCGCCTGTCCCGAGTACTGCTCAGCTACCGCATGAGACCCCACTCACTCACAGGGGTGCCCCCGGCTGAGCTACTCATGAAAAGGACACTTAAAACCAGACTCTCGCTGGTTCACCCCAACCTGCATGATCAGGTAGAGAGCAGGCGGCAGCAACAAAATGTAAACGATGGTCGCGCCACTGTGTCACGGGAAATTGATCTGAATGACCCTGTGTATGTGCTAAACTATGGACATGGTCCCAAGTGGATCGCGGGCACGGTGATATCTAAAGAAGGGAGTAGGGTGTTTGTCGTCAAACTAGACAATGGACAAATTTGCAGAAAGCACCTGGAGCAAAGAAGGCTACGGTTCACAGACTGCCCTGAACAACCCACAGCACACACCACCTTTCTCGAGCCCACAACACACACCCAAAGGATCATCGACACCGCCCCGGACCAGGAAATCGAACCCATCACGCCCAACAGCCCAGCAAGGCCAGGCTCACCGAGCAGACCTGCAGAGCCAACAACACGCCAGCCCAGCGAGGGCACAGCCAACACACCAGAACAGACATTTGTACCGAGGCGGTCCACCAGGGAAAGAAAGGCTCCCGACCGCCTCACCTTGTAAATAGTTTTCACTTTGACTTTGGCGGGGGGAGTGATGTTGTGTATCTGTAAAGCATGTACTCCCATGTTCCGCCACCAGGGAGCTCATCCCCTGAAGTCCCAAGGGATCCCAGCATCCCTTGGGAGCACTGTATATAAGCCGGCCCCCGAAGGCCTGTTCCTCACTCTGGAGGGTCTTACTAAAGACTGAGGTCACTGATACTTTAACCTCCCTGTGTGCAGCCTCGTCTGTGTTCGGAACACAATAACCTATTAACTGGCGACGAGTACGGATCACGGACTTACACGCAGGGATGGCTGCCGTTGGCGGTTTAGAAAGGTTTAGAGAGGGTGACGCCCTCACTGGGGTTTTGCTGGCCAGGTATCGCTTCTGCACACACCCCGCCTCACCGAGGGCCAGGACTTCGCGGAATATGTCGCAGGCCGGCGAAGGCTCGCGGAACCGCGCGAAAGCTTGGCGAACTCCTCGGCAACGTGCTGCGGGCGGTTTTCGCGACGGGGCGGGCCCGCGAAGCGGACCACCGCCGCAGGCCTGGCGTCCACGACCTCAACGTTGAGATTCTCCCGGAGCCAGAGCTCACTGGCAAGCGCCGTGCAGGAAACAAGCTGCTGGCGAAAGAACTGGTCCGACTCAGACTCAGACGCCGCCGGGGTGTGAAGGTGGATCGTTTAACACGCTGGCGTTGCGGGGGTAGCCATCGGGCCCGTCTGTGTCGACTCAGACACTACGTGTGTGCAAAGGCTGCGGCCAAAAGGGCCGCCCACAGCGACTGTGCAGAAGAACGGTGACTCGAAACGCGGCAGAGGAATCGACAGGAGGCTTCCGACCCAGCAAGGAGCGTACAGTACAGGCTAGAGAGGCAACTCAGCCCCAGGAAACAGTGCACGACCAAAGGTCCCCTCCTGATGATGAAAGTCAAGATAAATGGCATTCCTGGTTCCATGGAGTTGGACACGGGGGCGAGCCAGTCACTTATGAGCCAGAAGGCATTTAATAAGAAGATCAGAACATAAGAATTAGGAACAGGAGTAGGCCATCTAGCCCCTCGAGCCTGCTCCGCCATTCAACAAGATCATGGCTGATCTGGCCGTGGACTCAGCTCCACTTACACGCCCGCTCCCCGTAACCCTTAATTCCCTTATTGGTTAAAAATCTATCTATCTGTGACTTGAATACATTCAATGAGCCAGCCTCAACTGCTTCCTTGGGCAGAGAATTCCACAGATTCACAACCCTCTGGGAGAAGAAATTCCTTCTCAACTCGGTTTTAAATTGGCTCCCCCGTATTTTGAGGCTGTGCCCCCTAGTTCTAGTCTCCCCGACCAGTGGAAACAACCTCTCTGCCTCTATCTTGTCTATCCCTTTCATTATTTTAAATGTTTCTATAAGATCACCCCTTCATCCTTCTGAACTCCAACGAGTAAAGACCCAGTCTACTCAATCTATCATCATAAAGTAACCCCCTCATCTCCGGAATCAGCCTAGTGAATCGTCTCTGTACCCGCTCCAAAGCCAGTATATCCTTCCTTAAGTAAGGTGACCAAAACTGCACGCAGTACTCCAGGTGCGGCCTCACCAATACCCTGTACAGTTGCAGCAGGACCTCCCTGCTTTTGAGAGGCTGAGGGGCAACAAAGAACAAAGACCCAAACTGAGCCCGATTCAGACAAAGCTGCGCACTTACGCCGCGGGACTGATCCCAGTTATCGGCCGTGCGAACGTAAAGGTGTCCGATGATGGAGAGATACACGAATTGCCCCTGTGGGTTGTACCAGTCGACAGGCCAACGCTGCTTGGCAGAAGCTGGATGGGGAAGATGTCAGAGCACCATCTTCAGTGGACGCTGCTCCCTGTGCTCGAGTGCTGAGCAGGCTCCCGTCCCTGTTTGAACCAGGCACCAGCAACCTCACAGGCGCCAAAGTGCCACAGGCTGGCATCCTGACCACCGAACAGCTGCACAACCTGCAGGAGGTTTTAAGCCGATGAAACAGAGTCAGACTCCGGCCGAAACGCTCCCCAGTGTGCCTTCCTGGCGCCAGAGGTAGAATTCCTTTGGGAGGAAGATTGCGGCAGACGGCAACGGGCCCACGGGACTCGAAGACCGAGGCCGTCAGGAATGCGGCCAGACCGCGAAATGTAACGGAGCCGCGCTCGTTCCCGGGACTCTCCTCAACTATTTCGGTGACGTTCTTCCAGGGCGGAGCACCTTGATCGAGCCGTTGCACAGGTTGCTACGCAAGGGAGACATAGAAACATAGAAACATAGAAAATAGGTGCAGGAGTAGGCCATTCAGCCCTTCTAGCCTGCACCGCCATTCAATGAGTTCATGGCTGAACATGTAACTTCAGTACCCCATTCCTGCTTTCTCGCCATACCCCTTGATCCCCCGAGTAGTAAGGACTTCATCTAACTCCCTTTGAATATATTTAGTGAATTGGCCTCAACTACTTCCTGTGGTAGAGAATTCCACAGGTTCACCACTCTCTGGGTGAAGAAGTTTCTCCTTATCTCGGTCCTAAATGGCTTACCCCTTATCCTTAGACTGTGACCCCTGGTTCTGGACTTCCCCAACATTGGGAACATTCTTCCTGCATCCAACCTGTCCAAACCCATCAGAATTTTAAACGTTTCTATGAGGTCCCCTCTCACTCTTCTGAACTCCAGTGAATACAAGCCCAGTTGATCCAGTCTTTCTTGATAGGTCAGTCCCACCATCCCGGGAATCAGTCTGGTGAACCTTCGCTGCACTCCCTCAATAGCAAGTATGTCCTTCCTCAAGTTAGGAGACCAAAACTGTACACAATACTCCAGGTGTGGCCTCACCAAGGCCCTGTACAACTGTAGCAACACCTCCCTGCCCCTGTACTCAAATCCCCTCGCTATGAAGGCCAACATGCCATTTGCTTTCTTAACCGCCTGCTGTACCTGCATGCCAACCTTCAATGACTGATGTACCATGACACCCAGGTCTCGTTGCACCTCCCCTTTTCCTAATCTGTCACCATTCAGATAATAGTCTGTCTCTCTGTTTTTACCACCAAAGTGGATAACCTCACATTTATCCACATTATACTTCATCTGCCACGCACTTGCCCACTCACCTAACCTATCCAAGTCGCTCTGCAGCCTCATAGCATCCTCCTCGCAGCTCACACTGCCACCCAACTTAGTGTCATCTGCAAATTTGGAGATACTACATTTAATCCCCTCGTCTAAATCATTAATGTACAGTGTAAACAGCTGGGTCAAAATCAAGAGGCCGCCTTCAAAAAGGCCCGAAATGTGCTGTGTTCGAACACGTTGCTTGTATTGTATGACCCGGGTAAATGTCTGGTTTTAGCATGTGACGCGTCATCGTACGGTGTCGGGTGTGTGTTTTACAGCAAGCAAATGTAGCGGGCAAACGCCAACCAGTTGCATATGCGTCCAGAAGTCTATCCAAGGCCGAAAGAGCCGACAGTACGGTCAAGAAGGAGGCTTTGGCCTGTGTCTGTGGGGTTAAAAAAAAAAATGGACCAGTGTTTGTTCGGACTCGGGTTCGAGTCAGAAACCGACCCACAAGCCCCTAATCTCACTGTTTTCGGAAAGCAAAGGGCAGAAACGCCAACGCTTCGTCGCGAGTCCAAAGGTGGGCACTGACACCGTCGGCCTACGATCACACGATCCGCCACAGGCCAGGCACTGAGAACTGCGCCAATGCCCTCAGCCGGCTTCCCCGTTGCCCAGCACCGGGGTGGAAACGGCGCAGCCCGCAGACCTGTGCCCTGGTCATGGGCGCCTTCGAAAGCGGAGGGTCACCCGCGGCGGCCCGCCAGGTCGGGACCTGGCACCAAACCAGGACCCTGCGTCGCCTGGTGTAAAAAGTTGCGCCCTCAAATGGGGGCTGGCCAGCGGTCTCGCGGGAAATGCAAGACGAGATAACGCCGCTTCACCGTCGTGATGACGAAATGCCCATCCAATCGGATTGCCTCTTATGGGGCAACCGCCTTGTCCTGCCCAAAAAAAAGGCAACCTTCATACGGGACCCACACAGTGCCCACCCAGGCATAGTCATGATGAAGACTATCGCCAGGTCCCACGTCTGGTCGCCCGGCATTGACTCGGACTTGGAGTCGTGCGTGCGCCAGTGTAACACTTGCTCACAATTGAGCAATGCCCCCAGGGAGGCTCCGCTTAGTCTGTGGTCCTGGACCCTCAAAACCACAGTCCAGGGTCCACGTAGATTACGCAGGCCCATTTCTAGGAAAGATGTTCTTCGTTGTAGTGGGTGCCTACTCGGAGTGGACCGAATGTGTAATAATGGAATCCAGTACGTCCATTGAAAGTCTCAGGGCCACGTTCGCCCACCCGTGGCTTACCCGACATTCTGGTCAGCGACAGTGGTCCGTGTTTCACCAGCTCGGAATTCAAAGAATTCGTGACCCGCAGTGGCATCAAGCCCGCGTCCCGCGGCCAAGCGGAGCGGGCAGTCCAAACCATAAAGCAGAGCTTGAAATGCGTCACAGAAGGCTCCTTACAAAGCCGCCGATCCCGGGTGCTGATCAATTCCAGGACACGACCCCCACTCGCTTGCTGGGGTGGGCCCCCCTCCCTGCGGAGTTACTAATGTGCACTCAAAACCAGGCTCTGCTTAGTCCACCCTGACCTCAACGACCAGCTGCAAGCCGGGCGTTATCGGCAAAACACGTGCCATGATCGCGCGCGGCTGCATCACGCGACATCACTGTAAACGACTCGGTGTTTGTGCTGAATCACGGCCAGGGCCCCAAATGGGTCGCTGGCGCTGTTTTAGCCAAGGAGGGGAATAGGGTGTTTGGTGTCAAACTGCTTCACGGACAAACGCGCAGAAAGCACTTGGACCAGACCAAATTGCGATTTACAGGTAACCAGGAACCACCGGGGAAGAGGACCTTACCTTCAGCGATCCACCGACACACACCCAATCAGCGACAGACCTAGCTCCCAACCACGAGGATAGTCCCACCGTCTCCAACAGGCCAGTCAGACCAACAGCGCTGCAAGACAGCAGTGGCCCAACCAACTCACCCATGCCAGTAGTTAATCAACCAGGGAGCGCAGAGTGCCAGATCGCCTCAGCCTCTAACTAACTCGCATCAAAGGCTTTGGGGGGGAATGTTGTCATGTATGTACACTCTGTGTATATATAGAGTATACATGTATAGGTACCACCAGAGGGTGCAACTGTGGGAGGCCCAGGCAGGAGTTGTATAAAAAGCTGGTCACCATGCTCTTAAGTCACAACAAAGAGACGAAGGTCACAGCAGTTCAAGCACAGCATTGGCCTCGTGCAGTTATTCTACAGATAAATAGAGACATATTAGTCCGCCCGACACGAGACTCCCCAAAGCGAGCGCTCTACTCGGAACTGCTGCACGGCAAGCGAGCCCCAGGTGGGCAGGGGAAACGTTACAAGGGACCACCCTCAAAGCCTCCCTGATAAAGTGCAACATCCCCACCGACACCTGGGAGACCCTGGCCAAAGACCAGTACCGCCCTAAGTGGAGGAAGTGCATCCGGGAGGGCGCTGAGCACCTCGAGTCTCGTCGCCGAGAGCGTGCAGAAACCAAGCGCAGGCAGCGGAAGGAGCGTGCGGCAAACCAGTCCCACCCTCCCCTTCCCTCAACCACTGTCTGTCCCACCTGTGACAGGGACTGGAATTCCCAGATTGGACTGGACAGTCACCTGAGAACTCTCTTTTAGAGTGGAAGCAAGTCTTCCTCGATTTCGAGGGACTGCCTATGATAAGAACATAAGAAATAGGAGCAGGAGTCGGCCATTCGGCCCCTCGAGCCTGCTCCACCATTCAATAAGATCATGGCTGATCTGATCATGGACTCAGCTCCACTTCCCCGCCCGCTCCCCATAACCCTTCACTCCCTTATCGCTCAAAAACCTGTCTATCTCCACCTTAAATATATTCAATGACCCAGCCTCCACAGCTCTCTGGGGCAGAGAATTCCACAGATTTACAACCCTCTGAGAGAGAAATTCCTCCTCATCTCAGTTTTAAATGGGCGATCTCTTATCCTGAGACTATGTCCCCTAGTTTTAGTTTCCCCATAAGTGGAAATATCCTCTCTGCATCCACCTTGTCAAGCCCCCTCATTATCTTGTAAGTTTCAATAAGATCACCTCTCATTCTTCTGAACTCCAATGTGTATAGGCCCAACCTACTCAACCTATCTTCATAAATCAACCCCCTCATCTCCGGAATCAACCGAATGAACCTTCTCTGAACCGCCTCCAATGCAAGTGTATCCTTCCTTAAATACGGAGACCAGAACTGTACGCAGTACTCCAAGTGTGGCCTCACCAATACCCTGTACAGTTGTAGCAGGACTTCTCTGCTTTTATACTCTATCCCCCTTGCAATAAAGGCCAACATTCCATTGGCCTTCCTGATTACTTGCTGTACCTGCATACTGACTTTTTGTGTTTCATGTACAAGGACCCCCAGGTCTCTCTGTACTGCAGCATTTTGCAATTTTTCTCCATTTAAATTATAATTTACGCCTTTATTTTTTCTGCCAAACTGGATAACCTCACATTTTCCCACGTTATACTCCATCTGCCAATTTTTTGCCCACTCACTTGGCCTGTCTATATCCCTTTGCAGATTTTTTGTGTCCTCCTCACAACTTGCTTTCCCATCCATCTTTGTATCATCAGCAAACTTGGCTACGTTACACTCAGTCCCTTCATCCAAGTCATTAATATAGATTGTAAATAGTTGAGGGCCCAGCACTGATCCCTGTGGCACCCCACTAGTTACTGATTGCCAACCGGAAAATGAACCATTTATCCTGACTCTCTGTTCTCTGTTAGTTAGCCAATCCTCTAACCATGCTAATATATTACCCCCAACCCCGTGAACTTTTATCTTGTGCAGCAACCTTTTATGTGGCACCTTATCGAATGTCTTCTGGAAATCCAAATACACCACATCCACTGGTTCCCCCGTATCCACCCTGCTATCTCCTTTTATCTCTCTATCCCCCAATCTCTCTAACTCACTCCAACTCCCGCACTCTACCTCTCACTATCTCTCTATCTACTGCTAAATTGCTCTTTAACTTTCCCACATTCTCTCACTATCTCCCACCATCTCTTTCTCTCTCTGTCTTACACTCTCTCTACCACTCATTCTCTTTCCCAGTCACTCTCCCCATCTCCACCTTAGTGTGGGACTGAATCCCCCATACAGAGCAGTAAAGGCCCAGGCTCCATCTCCGGCCTAGTAGTGTGTTAGCCTGATCTCACACCCGGTGTGGGACTGAGTGCCCCCCTCCCGCCCCCCGAGCTCCCACACACACAGCAGGAAAGGCCCAGGCTCCATCACGGGCCTAGTAGTGAGTTAGCCTGATCTCACACCCGGTGTGGGACTGAGTGACTACCCCGCGTCCGCCCCCCCCCCCTCTCAAGCCCCGAGCCCCCACACAGACAGCAGGAAAGGCCCAGGCTCCATCATGGGCCTAGTACTGAGTTAGCCTGATCTCACACCCGGTGTGGGACTGAGCCCCCCACACACACACACACACAGCAGGAAAGGCCCAGGCTCCATCACGGGCCTAGTAGTGAGTTAGCCTGAGCCCACACACGGTGTGGGACTGAGTGCCCCCCCCCCCCTCGAGCCCCCACACACACAGCAGGAAAGGCCCAGGCTCCATCACCGGCCTAGTACTGAGTTAGCCTGATCTCACACCCGGTGTGGGACTGAGCCCTCCACGCCCCCGCCACCCCGAGCCCCCACACACACAGCAGGAAACGGCCAGGCTCCAACCCGGCCTGTGCTGAGATCGCTGTCAATGGGCCTTACGCTGGCTTACTCTCTCAGTGAAAGGGCCTTGAACCCAGGGACCCGTTGCTCTCCACATGACCTGCGGCACGCTCGCTGTATCAAGCATCTGGCAGCAGGCCTGAATGAACCAGACCTCCTCAAACACCAAACACAAATGAAGCAGTCAATTCGCGCTTGGTTTATTTTTCCAAGACTGAAGAGGAAGTTATTTATATTCCCACAGACGCAGCTTTTGCCAACGCTAGGAACAGGTGCCATTCTGCAAAGGACACCAGGGAGCATCCACTTCTAAAACATGATGAATCATACAGAGTTTACAGGAAGTTGAGCTCCGACTGCTCGAGGCAAGGGCCCGATCATCAGGGCAGGGCCCGATACAACCCGAGCTCACTACATCGAGCCATCACCCATTTAGCGTAAGAGGCTATGATGTGACGGAGTAGGTAATCTGTATCTAACCCCCTGTACCTGCCCTGGGAGTGTTTGATGGGACAGTGTAGAGGGAGCTTTACTCTGTATCTAACCCGTGCTGTACCTGCCCTGGGAGTGTTTGATGGGACAGTGTAGAGGGAGCTTTACTCTGTATCTAACTCGTGCTGTACCTGTCCTGGGAGTGTTTGATGGGACAGTGTAGAGGGAGCTTTACTCTGTATCTAACTCGTGCTGTACCTGTCCTGGGAGTGTTTGATGGGACAGTGTAGCGGGAGCTTTACTCTGTATCTAACCCGTGCTGTACCTGACCTGGGAGTGTTTGATGGGACAGTGTAGAGGGAGCTTTACTCTGTATCTAACCCCGTGCTGTACCTGCCCTGGGAGTGTTTGATGGGATAGTGTAGAGGGAGCTTTACTCTGTATCTAACCCTGTGCTGTACCTGCCCTGGGAGTGTTTGATGGGACAGTGTAGAGGGAGCTTTACTCTGTATCTAACCCTGTGCTGTAGCTGCCCTGGGAGTGTTTGATGGGGCAGTGTAGAGGGAGCTTTACTCTGTATCTAACCCATGCTGTGCCTGCCCTGGGAGTGTTTGATGGGACAGTGTAGAGGGAGCTTTACTCTGTATCTAACCCTGTGCTGTACCTGCCCTGGGAGTGTTTGATGGGACAGTGTAGAGGGAGCTTTACTCTGTATCTAACCCCCTGAACCTGCCCTGGGAGTGTTTGATGGGACAGTGTAGAGGGAGATTTACTCTGTATCTAACCCGTGCTGTACCTGCCCTGGGAGTGTTTGATGGGACAGTGTAGAGGGAGCTTTACTCTGTATCTAACCCGTGCTGTACCTGCCCTGGGAGTGTTTGATGGGACAGTATAGAGGGAGCTTTACTCTGTATCTAACCCGTGCTGTACCTGCCCTGGAAGTGTTTGATGGGACAGTGTAGAGAGAGATTTACTCTGTATCTAACCCGTGCTGTACCTGTAAGGGGTGGTTTGATGGAACTCTGTAGAGAGAGCTTTACTCTGTATCTAACCCCGTGCTGTACCTGCCCCAGGAGTGTTTGATGGGACAGTGTAGTGGGAGCTTTACTGTGTATCTAACCCGTGCTGTACCTGCCCTGGGAGTGTTTGATGGGATTGTGTAGAGGGAGCTTTACTCTGTATCTATTACGTGCTGTACCTGCCCTGCGAGTGTTTGATGGGACAGTGTAGAGGGAGCTTTACTCTGTATCTAACCCGTGCTGTACCTGCCCTGGGAGTGTTTGATGGGACTGTGTAGAGGGAGCTTTACTCTGTATCTAACCCCGTGCTGTACCCATCCTACGAATGTTTGATTGGACAGTGTAGAGAGAGATTTACTAACTATCACACCCGTGCTGCACCTGACCTGGGAGGGTGCTTTACTCTGTATCTAACCCTGTGCTGTACCTGCCCTGGGAGTGTTTGATGGGACAGTGTAGAGGGAGCTTTACTCTGTATCTCACCCTGTGCTGTACCTGCCCTGGGAGTGTTTGATGGGACAGTGTAGAGGGAGCTTTACTCTGTATCTAACCCGTGCTGTACCTGCCCTGGGAATATTTGATGGGACAGTGTAGAGGGAGCTTTACTCTGTATCTAACCCCCTGTACCTGCCCTGGGAGTGTTTGATGGGACAGTGTAGAGGGAGCTTTACTCTGTTTCTAACCCGTGCTGTACGTGCCCTGGGGGTGTTTGATAGGACTGTGTAGAGGGAGCTTTACTCTGTATCTAACCCGTGCTGTACCTGCCTTGGGAGTGTTTGATGGGACTGTGTCGAGGGAGCTTTACTCTGTATCTAACCCGTGCTGTACCTGCCTTGGGAGTGTTTGATGGGACTGTGTCGAGGGAGCTTTACTCTGTATCTAACCCGTGCTGTACCTGCCTTGGGAGTGTTTGATGGGACTGTGTCGAGGGAGCTTTACTCTGTATCTAACCCGTGCTGTACCTGCCTTGGGAGTGTTTGATGGGACTGTGTCGAGGGAGCTTTACTCTGTATCTAACCCCGTGCTGTACCCATCCTACGAATGTTTGATTGGACAGTGTAGAGAGAGATTTACTAAATATCACACCCGTGCTGTACCTGACCTGGGAGGGTGCTTTACTCTGTATCTAACCCGTGCTGTACCTGTAAGGGGTGGTTTTCAGGGGGTCAGCTTTCCCTTCTGACCTTATATGAGCAGTTCCGAATCGCTCCCACACCCTTGGTTCTAGACACTGGAATTATGAAGGAACTGTGACAGACTTGGACAGACAATCGGTTTCAAGGTAGGAAGCAGGTTTGGCTTTATTGTGTTTAAAAAGAAGTAAAAGGCACACCTTTAATAACACACACAGACCAATACACACTGAGGGGTACAACACATTGAATAAATTGTCAAATTACAGCCTGTGGGGAAAAGAATACAGCTTAAACTCTAAATGGGGTAAAAAGGAGAATGCAGATACATTTACACAAGTTATCCCAGCCTCCCTCCCCCAATTCCCCTAACTAACGAAGTTATAGCTCTGTGGGGTTCAGGGGCTATGCTCACCAATCCCCTTTTTGACAGTTCCAACTCCAGGGTTGGCCTTAGTTGTCCACGTTCTGTAGTCTGTACCCCTTGGTCGCGTAGGACCAGCTTGTAGAGTGGGAAAATCTTCGGTTTTTCTTCGGTTTTGTCGGGTTGGTTCCGGTTGACTGTTGGGTTGGTCGCGATGGCCCACAACTTTCCAATAGTGGTTTTGACAGCCTGTTTGCTGTTGTGGTGCTGTCCTTCTGGGTTTTTTTAGAGATTCCTTTCGTCGATGTTTCAGGATCCCACTGTTCGAGGCTGGTGTCGAACTTATGCAACGAGACTGCTAACTTAATAGTGTCTCTAGAAGCACACCTAACTGCCAGAACAGACTTCAATTATACTAAAACAGGCTTCTTTATCTTCCATCAAATCGAGCTCAGTTCTTTGTTTCGATTTTGCGGCCAGCTAACTGAAACTTGATTGTGGTTTTAATCTGGCGTTAATAGGCTTTTCGAAGTTGGTGAGCTCTCCATTGTGCGAGTCTGGCCTGAGCCAGATATTTCTATGCCTGTTGAAAAGGTGTTGGAATATGTATGTGACATTTGGGTCCTCCGGGTGGGGTGGATAATGTTTCTTCCATCGTTGATTGTTTAAATGCTAATGTTTTCAAGGGGCAAGTTTCTAGGGTATACAATTTGATTAGTTCCAATGTCCAAACTGGCCCTTTTGATATTGACCCCACCCTTTTTCTTGCAGACCCAACATACACCTTTTAAAAATCCCAAATTCGATTAAAGTTCGTAGTTTCTTCCATGTGCACTTTAGGATTTCAAACTTTCTGGTAGATAGTTCCAAATTAAATTCCCTTTCCTATGAGTCCAAACACTGGAGGGGAGGGGGATCTCCATGAATGCACCCCCTTTTATCCCCTGCAGGCCTCGTCTGCCCCTTTAAAATTCATTTGTGTCCCAAAGTTTTCCTTCCATTTTAAAAGTCCAGAAAGGGATTCTTCTCCTCTGCAGGGGAAAGGTACCTGGAATCTTTGCGAGATATTGGTAAATTCTACATTCCCCCCTGTGATACCATATCACTTCTGGTATCATTCTTCGAGGTGAGCAAAGTTCCTGACTCCCAAGAGATAACCTTCCCCGTAAATTAGCTAAACTAATACCCAAAATGCATGACACTTATGCACCATCACCATAGATGCATACTTTTCCCTTTACAGGTACAAACTTTTTACATTTATACCCTCCCAGCTTGGGGGGGGGGGTTCAATCACTACAATTGCATTTCAGCACAGTTACATTTCATTTCAGTTACATTATATTCACCAGCATATAGGCAACGTACAACCACATTACAGAAGGAAAAAAAACCTAGATTAAAACTAAACAACATCAATTGTTCGCCTGAGGTTTGTCCATCACCCGGTAATGTCTAGATCCTGCCCTTGAGAACTGCTCTCAGGCTGGCTGACACACAAGACAAACTCAAAACAATCACCTAAACATTACTGCAACATTAACCTCAATTCTAAACTAAACCTTAAAATGTAAAATGGTGCAGTCAGCTGCCTTAAACTAAAATGAGAGCTATGTACAACCGCCACCCGTCTCCGGGTGGCCTGGTTAGTCCCTGTCAGGCCCATGCCTTGTGCGGCCTGATAGCCGCCTGGATGCTAGGGTTTCCCTGCAGCTGGTGAGCTGGAGACCCTTGTCTCTGGGACAGCTCGATGCTACTGCTCCTGTGAGACCCTCACCACTGGAGGCGGCTGGCTGGGGGTCCCTACTCTGAGCGGCCTCCTGAACTTCTGACCTTCGGCCTTTCCTGTCGGGCTGCCCTTCTCCCAGGGTAGAATCGCTGAGGCTCAGATGCCGGTGACCACGGTATCTTTGGCTGTGGTGTACGGAGGGTCCTTCTCAGGGCTTGTGTTCCTGGGGGTGCGTCCGAATCCCAAACGATGGGTGGGATAGCCCCTCCAGTACTGCAATTCACCACCCCTATAGGCACGGTTTCTGAGCCTGCCACATTCCCTGTGGGCCCTCCACCATCGGGGGCGGCCAATGGAGGGTCCCGTCCTGAGGACAGTTCACCCCTCCCGGCTGCCCTCTGTGCTTGGCTGACCCTGGGTTGTACAGCTTGCACTGGTTGATGTGGAACTACTTAGTACGGCGGGGCAGCTTTATGGCATAGACCATCGGGCTAGCCTTGTCCACAATGCTGTATGGCCCCATATATAATGCTTCAAAAACCCCCGACCCGAGCATAGTTCCTCACCATGACCTGGTCCCCTATCTCCCAGTCGTGGCGTTTGCTGGGTTCTAGCAGCAATCGGTTCCCCTGATGCTGTCTGCCCATGTTACTAGCAGCCTGCCAGTGAATCTGTCTGAGGTGTTCAAACAGGTTCCTGACAAACCGGTCCCGGTTCACCTCTCTGAGCTGACCTTCTGTGAGCACCGGGGCTAGGACATGGGTGGGGGTCCGCATGATCTGGTCAGTCATGAGCTCGTATGGGGAATACTCCGTGCTCTTTGACTGGCTGGCTCGGATCCCCATTAGGACCAACGGTAAGACCTCCACACACTTTTGGGGTGAGTCTCCCGTTTCCTTCCGCAGCCTTTCTTTAATGGTGCGGTTTAAAAGCTCCACAATACCCGATGACTGTGGATTGTGGGCAACGTGCCATTTCCCCTCAATGCTGAGCACCTTAAGGGTTGCTTGCATTACCTGCCCGGTGAAATGGCTCCCCTGGTCCGACTCCACACACTGTGGGAGTCCCCACCGGGAGAACACTTCCCCTCACTAGAATCTTAGCTGTCCCTAGTGCGGTGGCTGTTCGGCAGGGGAAGGCTTCAACCCATTTTGAGAACACGTCCACCAGGACTAGGCAGTATTCGTAACCTCCCTGGGTGGGTAGGGGCCCGATGTAGTCAATTTGGATTGACTGCCATGGTCCCTCTACCCCTCCTGACGTGTCCTAGGGACACCTTCCTTTTCTGGGGGTCAGGGTTGTTCGCAGCACACACCAGGCAGTTCGCACAGAACTCGCGGACGTCCTCCCTGAGTCCCGGCCACCATCCTGCCTGTTCCACCCGTTGCCAGGTGGTCTCAGGCCCGGGGTGTCCCGCTCCTGGGCCCTCATGGGCCGGTTTTAGGAATTCCCTCTGGTGCTGCTGTGCACACGACCCATTGTCCCTCTTCAAACAGCAGGCCTTCCTTAACAGTAATGGCTGCTGTGCCGTACGGACCTTCTACTCTCTCTCCTCTAGCTAGCGCGTTCAGGACTGCTTTCAGGACCGGGTCCTGTGCCTGAACTGTTTTTAAGTCCGGGGCCAAGGCTATCCCTGTACTCTCTGCTGCCCTGTTCTTATTCTTGACCGCTGCTATGCGGCCGGTGTCATAGGGGTCCCAGAACTTTCCCGTGCGGGCACCTTCTTTGGCCAGTTTGTCAGCCTGCTGGTTTCCCTCTGCGCGGGGTTCGGTTTTTGAATGGTCCTTCACCTTATGTATGTAGACCTTTCCCTCTTCCCCCACCGCTGTCATGATTTTCTCAGCAGGGGCTTGATTGCCAGGGGTCTCGCGTCAGCGGACGTGTATCCGCGACGGGACCAGATAGCCAGGTACTCCGTACACGAATTGCAGGTGAACATACTGTCCGAGCAAATCGTGTACGGGGTAAGGAATTCCTCGGGGTGGGTCACCACGTACATTACGGCGGACAGTTCAGCATGTTGGGCGCTCATGGTGCTGGAGAGCTTGATTGCCAGGGCAATACCTGCCCTTGGGTCGTAGACTCCGCACCCAGTGAGTCGTTCGCCAGCAGATACCGTGCTGGACCCGTCCACGCAGATGTCCCGGCCTGTAGGGTGTAACCCAGCCCGAAGGCCAATGTTCACCTCCCATACCCCTTCTATGGAGCACCTGTGGGCTTTCCCTGGGTAGATTAGGTTGGCTGCGAGCCTTGGCTCACGGGGGGCCTTCTACTCTGAGGTCCATCTGGGAGAGGAGCAGGGTCCAGCGAGCAATGCGGGCACTGCTCACCGTCCCGTCCTTAATCCTCCCATCTCAGAGCATCTGAGTCGGTGTGTGGTGGGTTAGGAGTGTTAGAGGAGACCCTCCCGTGAAGATCAAGGATCTTTTCACTGCCCAATGCGTGGCTAGGAGGTGTCTCTCACAGCTGGAGTACCCCTTCTCCACATCTGTGAGGGTCCTGGAGGAGTAAACCACCGGTCTCAGCTGGCCGTGCCGCTCTTGAAGCAGCACTGAGCTCAAACTGTCCCCGCTGGCTGCCACCTCCAGGAAAAACTCCTTCCCTACATCTATCGCTCCCAAGGCTGGCGCGGTCTGCAAGTCCTTCTTGAGCTGATTAAATGCTGCCTCGCAACCCTCATCCCAGTCCCACTCTACCCCCTTGTGTAGGAGCCTGAGCAGAGGGGCTGCGGTGGCTGCATAATCCTCAATGAAGTCTCTGCAGTACCCGGTGAGCCCTAGAAAGGACCTTACCCCTGTCACTGTGTTGGGGGCTGGTAACTCCTGTACTGCCTCCCTTCTAGCCTTGTCTATGGCCCTTTCCCCAGCGCGCACAGTCAGCCCCAGGAATTTGACTTCCTTCTGGCCGATCTGTGCCTTCTTGGGGTTTACTTTAAACCCTTCTTCTTTTAGCAGTTCCAGCAGCTCAGCCAGCAGTGGGCCATGCTCCTCTCCCTGATCGGTGAACAGGAGCAGGTCATCCACATACTGCACCAACTGCTGGGGTCTGCTAAAGCCCTTTAAACAGTTCGCCACGCATTGGTGAAAAATGCTGGGACTGTTGTGGAAGCCTTGGGGAAGACAGTTCCACGTGTATCGTTGGCCCTTAAAGGTAAAGGTGAACTTGTACTGGTCCTCCCGTTTTAAAGGAATGGACCAGAACCCATTTGGAAGATCCAGCACCGTGAAAGTGGTCGCGGATGCTGGAATACTCCCTATGAGGTCCGCTACGGCTGCTACAGTGGGTGCACAGGCAGGGATATTCTTATTTAGTACTCGATAGTCCACGGTGGCCCTCCATGAGTTGTCCCATTTCTTAACTGGCCACAGTGGAGAGTTCACATGGGTAGCTATCGGTCTTAACAACCCTTGCTCTACCAGTGATCCCAGCACCGTTGTCAGGTCTGCCTCTGCCTCCCTGGGGAAGTTATATTTCTTTTGTGGTCGGGTCATGGGGTCCCCTACTATACTAACTTCCACCCCCGTTACCCTACCACAATCATGTTTGTGGGTGGCGAATGCTGCAAGGTGTGCCCGTACATATGCCTGGTACTCCACTGGGGTCTTACTGACCAGTAATTCCAAGTCATAACCCTCCTTTGGCTTCACGGTACACAACGTTCCCTTGGCCCCTTATTCTGGGATCACCGCCACCTCACCTTCCCTGTCAGTCCCTATGGCTCCCCATAGACAGTGGTTCCTGAGATCCACTAGGATCTGGTGGCCAATGATAAAATCAGCCGCCAGGATCCCTTTTCCCTTCTGCTCCCATTCCATCAGGACACACTTCCATTTGGTTTTGAGTGTCCCTAACTGAATGGTGAGCGGGATGGAAAACGAGCCAGTTTGCTCATTGCCTGTGAACCCCACTAGACTGTACGGGACCCCGTTCGATAGAGGTGAGGTAGCCGGGTTATCTACATATACAAGGGTGCTGGAAGCACCGGTATCTAGCAGATAGGTCCCTTTCACTTTCTCCACCTCCATCGTATCGCACGGTCTCTTCCAGGCATCGTACTCTCGGGAACACAGGTACACAGGCTGCGCTGGCCTTAGTCATGCATCTGGGTGGGTTGGAGCAGAGGGTTTTACCGAACCGGCTACTGCACCGGTTGTGATAGCTACTGCTCCCTGTCCATTTATGAGTGTCTGTAGGTCGGCTACGAGTGTCTCATATGAGTCGGGTGTTCCTGCCCCGGCGTTACGGGCTGGGGCTGGAGTGGCCTTTCCCTTAGTCTCTTTCCAGGGGTTCCTACAGTCCTTCCTCCAGTGCCCACTTTTCCCACACCCAAAACACTCGCCCCCTTTGTGGGGAGGGTTCCCACCTTCCTGATGCCACTCTCTCTTACCTTGGCTGGGTTTAATCTCATGGACCCTCCCTTTAGAGGAGGGCTCCTCTGTCCCTCTACCGTTCCGGTAAGCCAGGGTCAACTGCCTGACCACTGTCTCCTCGGTGGTTCTGGGATCTCCTGGATCGAACCAGACCTGGGCTTTTGCCTTTACTCCAGGTAGGCTGTTTGCCACCAGGCTGGGGAGCCAGTGAGCCAGCTCGCTAGGGGTCAGGTGGGCCCGGTCAAGAACCCCACTACAGGCCCTTTCGTAGACCGGCCACAACCTGTCGGCGAAAGCCTGTGGAGTCTCCCCATGGAGCTGCATTGTCTTCTCCACTCGGGAGAAAGGACTCCCGTCGTTCATACCCATGGCCTCTAGAACCTCCTCCTTAACCGCAGCATACGTGTTTCGCCCCTTTCTGCTGTCTGCAGAGAGGGAATGGCACAGCTTGGTGTCTAGTGAGAGGACCAACAGCTTAGCCTGCTCCGAATCATCGCACCCGTTAATATCCCCTGTGTGTTCCACTTCCAGGAAGTGTATCGAGGGACCCCCCTGTTGGGTGAGCTTACTTAGGTGGCCAATCATAGCCCTCAGTTTTTGGGTGTCGTGGGGGACTACGAAGTTGCTCTCTAGGGGTCCTGCTGTCCCATTGGCGCCAGGCGGGCCAAACTTCTGCTGCCGGACCGGGTGCATTGGCCCTGGTTCCGGCCCTTCTTGTATTGGTTCGCCCTCTTCCCCCTGCTGCCAAGCCGAGTTAAAACTCGGGGCTGCCGGTGTTGGTAGTTTGCAATCCTTGCCTGCCCCACACTCTGGCTGACACCCCTGCTGCTCTGGGCCGTTCCTGGGAGTTGCAGGCGGTGACTGAGGGGGTTTCTCCTTGCTTTACCAGGTGTTCCTGGGCTAAAGTCGGGTTTATCAGGCACACCATGCCTTTAGCCCGGGATAGAGCAAGGTTCAAGCTTTGGATCTGCTGCTGGCAGGGGCCGTGGTCTCCTGCCTCAAATTCCCTGGTACTGGCTACCTTATAGGCTACCTGAATGTCTCTCACCCTCTCCCCGTACTCTTTAACTTGCTTGGCGAGGCAGGAATTCTCTTCCCGCAACGCCCGGTCGCTATTGTTGGCTTCAATAATCTGACACTGTAAAAGGTCCAGTTGGGTTTTGTGCCTTTCTTTAGTGAGCTCTCTACTTTCCTTTAACTATCCCACCTCTGTCCACAGCCTTTCCCCGACTGTGGACCTTGCGCTGGACCTCTCTTCTGCCTGTCTCAATACTCCCTTTAATTTCTCATTCTCCTCATCTAGAAGCCAGATCTGTTGCTGAAGGCAAATGAGCCAAATGGCCTTCTCTATCGACCGTTTATGGTCCTTGCTCTCGGTCCATTGAGCTGCAACATCTTCTGGACGCTCAGCATTCAATAGATCGAGTACCCACTCCTTAGCCACATTTACCCTCTTAAACACATACGAGGATATCCCCTCTTCCATTTTGCTTAGTTTCCTGAAACCAGTCTCTCTCTTATCACGTCCCTTGTACCAGTGTCCCATCCGGGTCACCATTATGTAAGGGGTGGTTTGCAGGGGGTCAGCTTTCCCTTCTGACCTTATATGAGCGGTTCCGAATCGCTCCCACACCCTTGGTTCTAGACACTGGAATTATGAAGGGACTGTGACAGACTTGGACAGACAATCGGTTTCAAGGTAGGAAGCAGGATTGGCTTTATTGTGTTTACAAAGAAGTAAAAGGCACACCTTTAATAACACACACAGACCAATACACACTGAGGGGTACAACACATTGAATCAAATGTCAAATTACAGCCTGTGGGGAAAAGAATACGGCTTAAACTCTAAATGGGATAAAGAGGAGAATGCAGATACATTTACACAAGTTATCCCAGCCTCCCTCCTCCCAATTCCCCGAACTAACTAAGTTATAGCTCTGAGGGTTCAGGGGCCATGCTCACCAATCCCTTTAGACAGTTGCCGGTGAATCACGGTTTCGGGGTTCGCTGCACTTGGCCTTCTAGGCGAGCCGTACCCCGGACGGAGGAGAGGACTTCGGACTGCGTAGTCTTCGGTTAGGGTGAGTCCGTTGATGCGGTAAGTTGCGTTTTGGATGTATGGGGTAAGTACCCACTTTCTTTGGTTAGGAATAGTTTTAGTTAGTCTCTTTTGGTAATTTCTCCCCCGTTAGGTCGTTCCGAAGTTGATTGTAGAGTGGAAATAAAGGTCGATTCTTTGGTTTTTGCTGAGTTGGTTTCGGTTGGTCGTTTCGCTGGTTGTGGTGGCCCGGGTTGTCAATTTGGTTGCTGAATTCCTTCCGTTTCGTGGACTTCGTGCTCGGTCGGTCCTTGACGATTTCTTGTAGTTTCCTTCACTACTCCATTTCTTCACTCTCCAGCTCCGGCTGCTTGTGTCTGTGTTCCAGTCTGTGCTTTGCTTCTCTCCTGTCTTCTGCTAGTTTCTGTGTTCTGCTAGTCTTTTCTTGTAAAACTGGGGGATAGATATTCTCAAAAAAAGGCTCCGTTATCCCCCATCAAATCTCTTGGGCTCTGTTTAAACTGTTCTGTCCACTGATTTTCAAATGTCTCCTTTGTCAGCAGTAACTCGATTAGGGTGTGAGAATGTGCTATCACTGGTTTTGCATTGTTTTAGGATTGTCCAGTTTCTTGACCATGATTTCCATTGTGCTTGATTGGATAATTCGATTATCTCTTAGGGGGTGAATAGTTCCCCCAGACAGTCTGGGGTCTTTAATACACAAATTTGGCCCCACCTCCTGTATTTGGTAACTCTCTTTTTTTTTGCAGCCAAAATGTTGTAGAATCTTAAAATTGCTTTGCTCCTTCCCATAGATGTTCAGGGGATCTCAAGCTTCTGTAATTTAGCTCCATTTTGAATTCCCTTTCCTATAAGTCCAAACACTGGGGGGGGGTCTCCATGAATGCATCCCCTTTTATCCCCCGCAGGCTTTGTCTGCCCCTTTAAACTCACTTTAAAAGCCCAGAAAGGGATTCTTCTCCTCTGTAGGGGAAAGGTACCTGGAATCTTTGCGAGATATTGGTAAATTCTACAGTGTAGAGGGAGCTTTACTCTGTATCTAACCCGTGCTGTACCTGCCCTGGGAGTGTTTGATGGGACTGTGTAGAGGGAGCTTTACTCTGTATCTAACCCTCTGTACCTGCCCTGGGAGTGTTTGATGGGACTGTGTAGAGGGAGCTTTACTCTCTATCTAACCCCGTGCTGTACCTGCCCTGGGAGTGTTTGATGGGACAGTGTAGAGGGAGCTTTACTCTGTATCTAACCCGTGCTGTACCTGCCCTGGGAGTGTTTGATGGGACAGCGTAGAGGGAGCTTTACTCTGTATCTAACCCCGTGCTGTACCTGCCCTGGGAGTGTTTGATGGGACAGTGTAGAGGGAGCTTTACTCTGTATCTAACCCGTGCTGTACCTGCCCTGGGAGTGTTTGATGGGACAGTGTAGAGGGAGCTTTACTCTGTATCTAACCCCCTGTACCTGTCCTGGGAGTGTTTGATGGGACAGTGTAGAGGGAGCTTTACTCTGTATCTAACCCGTGCTGTACCTGCCCTGGGTGTGTTTGATGGGACAGTGTAGAGGGAGCTTTACTCTGTATCTAACCCCCTGTACCTGCCCTGGGAGTGTTTGATGGGACAGTGTAGAGGGAGCTTTACTCTGTATCTAACCCCCTGTACCTGCCCTGGGAGTGTTTGATGGGACAGTGTAGAGGAGCTTTACTCTGTATCTAACCCGAGCTGTACCTGTCCTGGGAGTGTTTGATGGGACAGTGTCGAGGGAGCTTTACTCGGTATCTAACCCCTGCTGTACCTGCCCTGGGAGTGTTTGATGGGACAGTGTAGAGGGAGCTTTACTCTGTATCTAACACGTGCTGTACCTGCCCTGGCGGTGTTTGACAGGACAGTGGATAAGGAGCTTTACTGTGTATCTAACCCGTGCTGTACCTGCTCTGGGAGTGTTTGATGGAACAGTGTAGAGGGAGCTTTACTCTGTGTCTCACCCCGTGCAGTACCTGCCCTGGGAGTGTTTGATTGGACAGTGTAGAGAGAGATTTACTCAGTATCTAACCCTGTGCTGTACCTGCCCTGGGAGTGTTTGATGGGACAGTGTGGAGGGAACTTTACTCTGTATCTTATCCGTGCTGTGCCTGTCCTGGGAGTGTTTGATGGGACAGTGTAGAGGGAGCTTTACTCTGCATCTAACCCCGTGCTGTACCTGCCCTGGGAGTGTTTGATGGGACAGTATAGAGGGAACTTTACTCTGTATCTAACCCCGTGCTGTACCTGCCCTGGGAGTGTTTGATGGGACAGTGTAGAGGGAGCTTTACTCTGTATCTAACCCGTGCTGTATTTGCCCTGGGATTGTTTGATGGGGCAGTGTAAAGGGAGCTTTACTCTGTATCTAACCCGTGCTGTTCCTGCCCTGGGAGTGTTTGATGGGGCAGTGTAGAGAGAGCTTTACTCTGTATCTAACCCCCTGTACCTGCCCTGGGAGTGTTTGATGTGACAATGTAGAGGGAGCTTTACTCTGTATCTAACCCGTGCTGTACCTGCCCTGGGAGTGTTTGATGGGACAGTGTGGAGGGAGCTTTACTCTGTATCTAACCCGTACTGTACCTGCCCTGGGAGTGTTTGATGGAACAGTGTAGAGGGAGCTTTACTCTGTATCTAACCCCCTGTACCTGCCCTGGGAGTGTTTGATGGGACAGTGTAGAGGGAGCTTTACTCTGTATCTAACCCCGTGCTGTACCTGTCCTGGGAGTGTTTGATGGGGCAGTGGAGAGGGAGCTTTACTCTGTATCTAACCCATGCTGTACCTGCCCTGGGAGTGTTTGATGGGACAGTGTGGAGGGAACTTTACTCTGTATCTAACCCGTGCTGTACCTGCCCTGGGAGTGTTTGATGGGACAGTGTAGAGGGAGCTTTACTCTGTATCTAACCCCCTGTACCTGCTCTGGGAGTGTTTGATGGGACAGTGATTTACTCTGTATCTTATCCGTGCTGTACCTGTCCTGGGAGTGTTTGATGGGACAGTGTAGAGGGAGCTTTACTCTGTATCTAACCCATGCTGTACATTTACCCTTGGAGTTTATTTTGTTCCAGTTTTCTGGGTTTTTTCTCGCTTTCCAATGTCCATTCTCAGAAATCTGGAAACTATTGTATTTTGGAATCATATTTCCTGCGTTAATCATCAGGTTTAATGATTCCAGTTCCTTATGTTGTGATACCATTGGGCTGGGGTGGCTGATACAAACTCATCTGGTTCATTCCTCAGCTCCAATCCCTTCCTCCCCTGCTCTCTTTCCCTCTCCCTCTCTCGATTCTTCTCTCTATCTTGCCCCCTGTCTCTCTGACTTTCTATCTCTCCCTGTCACTCACTATTACTCTCTCTCCCTCTGTCTCACTTTCCCCCTGTCTCTCTCTGTCTCTCCCTGTCACTGTCTCTTTCCTCTCTCGCTCTCTGTCTTTCTCTCTCTCTCTTTCTCTGTCTGTCTGTCTCTCTCTGTCTCCACCTCTCTGTCTCTGTCTCTCTCTCTCTCTGTCTCTCTCATTGTATTACCCTCTGTCTCTCTCTCTCTCTCTCTCTCTCTCTCACACTCTGCCTCTATCTCTCTCTATCTCTAACTGTCTCTCTGTGTCTCTCTCTCTGTCTTTCTCTCTCACTGTCGCTCTCTGTCTCCAGCTCTTTGTCTCTGTCTCTGTCTCTCTCTCTCTCTCATTGTATTACCCACTGTCTCTCTCTCTCTCTCTCTCTCTCACACTCTGTGCCTCTATCTCTCTCTATCTCTAACTGTCTCTCTGTGTCTCTCTCTCTCTGTCTTTCTCTCTCACTGTCGCTCTCTGTCTCCAGCTCTTTGTCTCTGTCTCTGTCTCTCTCTCTCTCTCATTGTATTACTCTCTGTCTCTCTCTCTCTCTCTCTCACTTTGCCTCTATCTCTCTCTATCTCTATCTGTCTCTCTGTGTCTCTATCTCTCTCTGTCTCTCTCTCTCTCTCTCTTTTTCCGTCCCTGTCTCTCTCTCCCTCTTTCTCTCGGTCACTCTTTCTGTATCTCTCCGTCTCTCTTTCTCTCCCTCCCTCCCTGTCACTCCGTCATCATCTCTCTCTCTCTCACTCTCTGTCTCACTCTCTCCATCTCTCTCTCGCTGTCCCCATGTATCGCTCTTTCTCCACCTCTGTATCTCTCCCTCTCTCTGTCTCTCTCCATTTTTCTTACTTTCACTCTCTCTCTTTCACGCTATGTCTCGCTGTTTCACTCTATGTCTCTCTCTGTCTCACTCTCTCTCCCGCTCTCTCTCTCTCTCTCTGCCTCTCCGCATGTCCATCTCTGTCTCTGCCTCTCTCACTCTCTCCATCTGTCTCTCTCTCCCTCTCTGTCTCTCTCTCTCTCCATTTCTCTCTTACTTTCATTCACTCTCTCTCTTACTTTCATTCACTCTCTCTCTTACTTTCATTCACTCTCTCTCTGTCTCTGTCTCTCTCCATCTTCTCTACGTCTCTCTCTCTCTCTCTCACCCCTCACTGTAACGCTCCCTCATATAATGCACCTTGTGTACATCTCTCTAATCGGCAACCTGTGCCAAACAGTCCCTGTGCGACGCACCCCTCAAAAACCGCAAAGGCAGTGCGTCACCATGTGGTGCGGGTTTGCAATTCAATCGGAGGGCTCCCAAACACACAAATTCTAAGCATGCTCTCATCACTTCTCCCCACCCAACCCGCCCGAGATCTGAGCCTCTCTGACTTGTTACAGACACTCTGCCCGTCTCTGCTTCCTGCCCGGTAAATATTTGCAGGGGGCAGCCCGTGGACCTTGCAGGCGTGCATGCTCTGCTTTCCCTCTGCCCCGCTGTCTCCTCCGAGCTCGGGGAGCTCTCGCCTTGCTGCCTCTCTCTGTTGCAAGCCCAGGCCAGATGTTGACCAGGCGAAGGCCAGCCCCGCTGCAAAACATTGGCCCGCGATCGGTTCTGGAAGCCACGTCTCGATTTAAAGAGGCGTGGCTTGCGTTGGCCATCTCATTGGAAGCTTTCCTCAACTCCCGCCCTCCTCCAATTCTGGCCCCTGTCCTGCAGATGCCAGCCGATTCCTCCAGCTGTGAATTTTCCTCCCTGAACCTCGCCTTTGTGCCTTTGACAGAGGCAGCGAAGAAAGGTTGAGCAGTTTGGGCCTGGAGTTTCGGAGAATGAGGGGTGATCTTAACGGATAAGGTTCTGAGGGGGCTCGGCAGGGTTAGATGCAGAGAGGATGTTTCCCCTCGCGGGGGAATCTAGAACTAGGGGACATAGTCTCAGAATAAGGGGCCGCCCATTTAAACCTGAGATGAGGAGGAATTTCTTCTCTCGGAGGGTTGTAAATCTGTGGAATTCTCTGCCCCAGAGAGCTGTGGAGGCTGGGTCATTGAATATATTTAAGGTGGAGATAGACAGATTTTTGAGCGATAAGGGAGTGAAGGGTTCTGGGGAGCGGGCGGGGAAGTGGAGCTGAGTCCATGATCGGATCAGCCATGATCTTATTGAATGGCGGAGCAGGCTCGAGGGGCCGAATGGCCGACTCCTGCTCCTATTTCTTATGTTCTCATGTACTTATGTTCAAACTGTCCCTCCTCATCCTCCTGGACCTGTCTGCAGCCTTTGACACAGTTCACCACTCTATCCTCCTCCAACACCTCTCCACCATCGTCCAGCTGGGTGGGACTGCACTCGCCTGGTTCCATTATGATCCATCTAATCGTAGCCAGAGAATCTCCTGCAATGGCTCCTCTTCCCGCTCCCACATCGTTACCTCTGGTGTCCCCCCAGGATCTGTCCCTGGTCCCCCTCCTATTTCTCATCTACATGTTGCCCCCTTTGATGGAATCGACCGGAAACACGGTGTCAGTTTCCACATGTACGCTGACGACTCCCAGCTCTACCTCACCACCACTTCTCTCGACCCCTCCACGCTCTCTGAATTGTCAGGCTGCGTGTCCGACATCCAGCTCTGGATCGGCAGAAATCTTCTCCAATTAAATATTGGGAGGACCGAAGCCATTGTCTTCGGTCCCCGCCACAAACTGCGTTCCCCAACCACTGACTCCATCCCTCTCCCCAGCATCAGTCTGAAGGTGAACCAGACTGTTCACAATCTTAGTGTCTGATCTCACCCTGAAATGAGCTCCCGGCCACATATCCATAGCGTAACTAAAACCATCTATTCCCACCTCCGTAACATCGCCCGTCTCCACCCCTGCCTCAGCTCATCTGCTGCTGAAGCCCTCGTCCGTGCCTCTGTTACCTCCAGACTTGACTATTCCAACGCACTCCTGGCTGGCCTCCCACATTCCACCCGACGTAAACTAGAGGTGATCCCAAACTCGGCTGCCCCCGTGTCCTAACTCGCACCGAGTCCCACTCACCCATCACCCCCTGTGCTCACTGCCCCGTGTCCTAACTCGCACCGAGTCCCACTCACCCATCACCCCCTGTGCTCACTGACCCGTGTCCTAACTCGCACCGAGTCCCACTCACCCATCACCCCCTGTGCTCACTGCCCTCGTGTCCTAACTCGCACCGAGTCCCACTCACCCATCACCCCCTGTGCTCACTGCCCCGTGTCCTAACTCGCACCAAGTCCCACTCACCCATCACCCCCTGTGCTCACTGCCCCGTGTCCTAACTCACACCCAGTCCCACTCACCCATCACCCCCTGTGCTCACTGCCCTCGTGTCCTAACTCGCACCGAGTCCCACTCACCCATCACCCCCTGTGCTCGCTGCCCCATGTCCTAACTCGCACCGAGTCCCACTCACCCATCACCCCCTGTGCTCACTGCCCCGTATCCTAACTCGCACCAAGTCCCACTCACCCATCACCCCCTGTGCTCACTGACCCGTGTCCTAACTCGCACCGAGTCCCACTCACCCATCACCCCCTGTGCTCACTGCCCCGTGTCCTAACTCACACCCAGTCCCACTCACCCATCACCCCCTGTGCTCACTGCCCCGTGTCCTAACTCACACCCAATCCCACTCACCCATCACCCCCTGTGCTCACTGCCCCGTGTCCTAACTCACACCCAATCCCACTCACCCATCACCCCCTGTGCTCACTGCCCCGTGTCCTAACTCACACCCAGTCCCACTCACCCATCACCCCCTGTGCTCACTGCCCCGTGTCCTAACTCACACCGAGTCCCACTCACCCATCACCCCCTGTGCTCACTGACCCCGTGTCCTAACTCACACCGAGTCCCACTCACCCATCACCCCCTGTGCTCACTGACCCCGTGTCCTAACTCACACCGAGTCCCACTCACCCATCACCCCCTGTGCTCACTGACCCGTGTCCTAACTCGCACCAAGTCCCACTCACCCATCACCCCCTGTGCTCACTGACCCGTGTCCTAACTCGCACCGAGTCCCACTCACCCATCACCCCCTGTGCTCACTGACCCGTGTCCTAACTCGCACCGAGTCCCACTCACCCATCACCCCCTGTGCTCACTGACCCGTGTCCTAACTCACACCGAGTCCCACTCACCCATCACCCCCTGTGCTCACTGACCTACATTGGCTCCCGGTTAAGCAACACCTCGATTTCAAAATTCTCATCTTTGTTTTCAAATCGCTCCATGGCCCTCGCCCCCTCCCTATCTCTGTAATCTCCTCCAGCCCCTACACCCCTCCCTATCTCTGTAATCTCCTCCAGCCCCTACACCCCTCCCTATCTCTGTAACCTCCTCCAGCCCCTACACCCCTCCCTATCTCTGTAATCTCCTCCAGCCCCTACACCCCTCCCTATCTCTGTAACCTCCTCCAGCCCCTACACCCCTCTCTATCTCTGTAACCTCCTCCAGCCCCTACACCCCTCCCTATCTCTGTAATCTCCTCCAGCCCCTACACCCCTCTCTATCTCTGTAATCTCCTCCAGCCCCTACACCCCTCTCTATCTCTGTAATCTCCTCCAGCCCCTACACCCCTCCCTATCTCTGTAATCTCCTCCAGTCCCTACACCCCTCCCTATCTCTGTAACCTCCTCCACCCCCTACACCCCTCCCTATCTCTGTAATCTCCTCCAGCCCCTACACCCCTCCCTATCTCTGTAACCTCCTCCAGCCCCGACACCCCTCCCTATCTCTGTAATCTCCTCCAGTCCCTACACCCCTCCCTATCTCTGTAACCTTCCCCAGCCCCTACACCCCTCCCTATCTCTGTAACCTCCTCCAGCCCCTACACCCCTCTCTATCTCTGTAACCTCCTCCAGCCCCTACACCCCTCCCTATCTCTGTAATCTCCTCCAGCCCCTACACCCCTCTCTATCTCTGTAATCTCCTCCAGCCCCTACACCCCTCTCTATCTCTGTAATCTCCTCCAGCCCCTACACCCCTCCCTATCTCTGTAATCTCCTCCAGTCCCTACACCCCTCCCTATCTCTGTAACCTCCTCCACCCCCTACACCCCTCCCTATCTCTGTAATCTCCTCCAGCCCCTACACCCCTCCCTATCTCTGTAACCTCCTCCAGCCCCGACACCCCTCCCTATCTCTGTAATCTCCTCCAGCCCCGACACCCCTCCCTATCTCTGTAATCTCCTCCAGTCCCTACACCCCTCCCTATCTCTGTAACCTTCCCCAGCCCCTACACCCCTCCCTATCTCTGTAACTTCCTCCAGCCCCACAACCCCCCGAGATATCTGCACTCCTCTAATTCTGCCCTCGAGCATCCCTGATTATAATCGCTCCACCATCGGTGGCCGTGCCTCCTGTTGCCAAGCTCTGGAACTCCCTCCCTAAACCTCTCCCCCTCTCTACCTCCCTTTCCTCCTTCAAGACGCTCCTTAAAACCGACCTCTTTGACCGACCTTTTGGTCCTTATTTCTCCTCATGCGGCTCAGTGTCAAATTTTGTTTGCTAAAGCTCCTGTGAAGCACCTTGGGAAGTTATACTACGTTAAAGGCGCTGTATAAAGGTCAGTTGTTGTTGTTCTTGTATTGATTGGAACGCAAAGACTTGGAACCCGAAGGAGAGCCGACGACCAGCAAACTGAGGGATGAAAGGCCCAAGGGCTGGACGCCATGGTCAGTCAGGAGCTCGTCACTTGGTGACTCCTCGTTTTGCTTTACAAAGATCTCCGAACGCTCCATTTCTGGGCCCTGCCCTCAGGAAGGGGATATTGGCCTTCGAGGGGCCGGGTACAGCGATGATTCACCAGAATGATCCCGGGCTCGAAGGGTTAAAGGACAGGTTACACACAGACTCGGCCTGTATTCCCTCAAGTATAGAGGATTAAGGATGATCCGATTGAGGAGTGTCAGCCGTGTCTCAGTGGACAGCACACTCGCCTCTGGGTCAGAAGATTATGGGTTCAAGTCCCACTCCAGGGACTCGAGCACGTAAATCGAGGCTGACACTCCAGTGCAGTACTGAGGGAGCGCACTACTGTGGAGGGGCAGTACTGAGGGAGTGCTGCACTGTCGGAGGGGCAGTACTGAGGGAGTGCCGCACTGTCGGAGGGGCAGTACTGAGGGAGCGCCGCACTGTCGGAGGGGCAGTACTGAGGGAGTGCCGCACTGTCGGAGGGGCAGTACTGAGGGAGCGCCGCACTGTCGGAGGGGCAGTACTGAGGGAGTGCCGCACTGTCGGAGGGGCAGTACTGAGGGAGTGCTGCACTGTCGGAGGGGCAGTGCTGAGGGAGTGCTGCACTGTCGGAGGGGCAGTACTGAGGGAGTGCTGCACTGTCGGAGGGGCAGTACTGAGGGAGTGCCGCACTGTCGGAGGGGCAGTACTGAGGGAGTGCTGCACTGTCGGAGGGGCAGTACTGAGGGAGCGCCGCACTGTCAGAGGGGCAGTACTGAGGGAGTGCTGCACTGTTGGAGGGGCAGTACTGAGGGAGCGCTGCACTGTCGGAGGGGCAGTACTGAGGGAGTGCCGCACTGTCGGAGGGGCAGTACTGAGGGAGTGCTGCACTGTCGGAGGGGCAGTGCTGAGGGAGTGCTGCACTGTCGGAGGGGCAGTACTGAGGGAGTGCTGCACTGTCAGAGGGTCAGTACTGAGGGAGTGCTGCATTGTCGGAGGGGCAGTACTGAGGGTGTGCTGCATTGTCGGAGGGGCAGTACTGAGGGAGTGCTGCACTGTCAGAGGGTCAGTACTGAGGGAGTGCTGCACTGTCGGAGGGGCAGTACTGAGGGAGCGCTGCACTGTTGGAGAGGCAGTACTAAGGGAGTACCGCACTGTCGGAGGGGCACACTGTCGGAGGGACAGTACTGAGGGAGTGCCGCACTGTCGGAGGTGCCGTCTTTCAGATGAGACGTTAAACCGAGGCCCCATCTGCCCTCTCAGGTGGATTTAAAAGATCCCATGGCCAGTATTTCGAAGAGGAGCAGGGGAGTTATCCCCGGTGTCCTGGAGCTAATATTTATCCCTCAATCAACATCACAAAAACAGGTTATCTGGTCATTATCACATTGCTGTGTGTGGGAGCTTGCTGTGCACAAATTGGCCGCCGTGTTTCCCACATTACAACAGCGACTACACTCCAAAAGTACTGTAAAGCGCTTTTATCTGGTGGTCGTGTAAGGCGCTATATAAATCCAAGTCTTTCTTTCCTTAAGGTGGCAAAGCGATTCGCGAGGGTTGATGCAGAGCAACGATTTCCTCTCACACTGGGTGAGAGCAGCGAACTCAGAAGTAGGCCGAGGATGGAGCCTGGGCTTTCCTTGACTTCCACAAAGTGCCTCTCAAAGGGACTGAGTGTGGAAAGGCCGGTTATCAGTTGTAAAGTACTTTAATTGATGACAGACGGTGACAGAAATTTGGCCTTTCTTTCTGCTGGCAAGCTGATTGAAGGTTCTGTCTGGTTGCAGTCTGGGGAGACCAAGAGTCCGGTGAGCATGTTTAGGACGTCTGATTTCTGACTGTCTCTCCCCTATCCCCATTCATCAGAAACTCAACACAAGCTTCAGAAAACACCCGCGATCTGTCTCCTCCCATAAATACACACTGTCTGGGGCATTATTTCACTCCTCAGCAATTTGGTGTTCACCCAAACAAGCTGCCCTGGCTTGCAGTATTTGTTGGGAGAAGTTCAGCAGTCGGAGAGGGAGGGCAGTCTGCCAAACGTCAACTATTGAAATGGGATATTTATATTCTGGATAATAGGTGTTAGTTCCATTGGGATTGTGTACAGTGGGAGTGAATGGGAAGGGGTTGGGTCCATTGGGATTGTGTACAATGGGAGTGAATGGGAAGGGGTTGGGTCCATTGGGATTGTGTACAATGGCAGTGAATGGGAAGGGGTTGGGTCCATTGGGATTGTGTACAGTGGGAGTGAATGGGAAGGGGTTGGGTCCATTGGGATTGTGTACAATGGGAGTGCATGGAAAGGGGTCGGGTCCATTGGGATTGTGTACAGTGGGAGTGAATGGGAAGGGGTTGGGTCCATTGGGATTGTGTACAGTGGGAGTGAATGGGAAGGGGTTGGGTCCATTGGGATTGTGTGCAGTGGGAGTGAATGGGAAGGGGTTGGGTCCATTGGGATTGTGTGCAGTGGGAGTGAATGGGAAGGGGTTGGGTCCATTGGGATTGTGTACAGTGGGAGTGAATGGGAAGGGGTTGGGTCCATTGGGATTGTGTACAATGGGAGTGAATGGGAAGGGGTTGGGTCCATTGGGATTGTGTACAATGGGAGTGAATGGGAAGGGGTCGGGTCCATTGGGATTGTGTACAGTGGGAGTGAATGGGAAGGGGTTGGGTCCATTGGGATTGTGTGCAGTGGGAGTGAATGGGAAGGGGTCGGGTCCATTGGGATTGTGTACAGTGGGAGTGAATGGGAAGGGGTTAGGTCCATTGGGATTGTGTACAATGGGAGTGAATGGGAAGGGGTTGGGTCCATTGGGATTATGTGCAGTGGGAGTGAATGGGAAGGGGTTGGGTCCATTGGGATTGTATACAGTGGGAGTGAATGGGAAGGGGTTGGGTCCATTGGGATTGTGTACAGTGGGAGTGAATGGGAAGGGGTTGGGTCCATTGGGATTGTGTACAGTGGGAGTGAATGGGAAGGGGTTGGGTCCATTGGGATTGTGTACAGTGGGAGTGAATGGGAAGGGGTTGGGTCCATTGGGATTGTGTACAGTGGGAGTGAATGGGAAGGGGTTGGGTCCATTGGGATTGTATACAGTGGGAGTGAATGGGAAGGGATTGAGTCCATTGGGATTATGTGCAGTGGGAGTGAATGGGAAGGGGTTGGGTCCATTGGGATTGTATACAGTGGGAGTGAATGGGAAGGGGTTGTGTCCATTGGGATTATGTGCAGTGGGAGTGAATGGGAAGGGGTTGGGTCCATTGGGATTGTGTACAGTGGGAGTGAATGGGAAGGGGTTGGGTCCATTGGGATTGTGTGCAGTGGGAGTGAATGGGAAGGGGTTGGGTCCATTGGGATTGTGTGCAGTGGGAGTGAATGGGAAGGGGTTGGGTCCATTGGGATTGTGTACAGTGGGAGTGAATGGGAAGGGGTTGGGTCCATTGGGATTGTGTACAATGGGAGTGAATGGGAAGGGGTTGGGTCCATTGGGATTGTGTACAATGGGAGTGAATGGGAAGGGGTCGGGTCCATTGGGATTGTGTACAGTGGGAGTGAATGGGAAGGGGTTGGGTCCATTGGGATTGTGTGCAGTGGGAGTGAATGGGAAGGGGTCGGGTCCATTGGGATTGTGTACAGTGGGAGTGAATGGGAAGGGGTTAGGTCCATTGGGATTGTGTACAATGGGAGTGAATGGGAAGGGGTTGTGTCCATTGGGATTATGTGCAGTGGGAGTGAATGGGAAGGGGTTGGGTCCATTGGGATTGTATACAGTGGGAGTGAATGGGAAGGGGTTGGGTCCATTGGGATTGTGTACAGTGGGAGTGAATGGGAAGGGGTTGGGTCCATTGGGATTGTGTACAGTGGGAGTGAATGGGAAGGGGTTGGGTCCATTGGGATTGTGTACAGTGGGAGTGAATGGGAAGGGGTTGGGTCCATTGGGATTGTGTACAGTGGGAGTGAATGGGAAGGGGTTGGGTCCATTGGGATTGTATACAGTGGGAGTGAATGGGAAGGGATTGAGTCCATTGGGATTATGTGCAGTGGGAGTGAATGGGAAGGGGTTGGGTCCATTGGGATTGTATACAGTGGGAGTGAATGGGAAGGGGTTGGGTCCATTGGGATTGTGTACAATGGGAGTGAATGGGAAGGGGTTGGGTCCATTGGGATTGTATACAGTGGGAGTGAATGGGAAGGGGTTGGGTCCATTGGGATCCTCATATTTGTAGTCTAGCCTAATCAGTCAGTGTGAAACAATCTGTATACCTGTATAGGGACAAAATCCAGACCCTTCATTAATTTACGTACCTCTATCATCTCACCTCCACGTTTACACTGTTCTGGAATAAATAGACTCTATTATATTATAATAATACACTCTATATATTCAGCTCGATGCATAGAGGGGAAGTTCTATAAAGACATGAGGGAGAAGGGAATAGAAGCTTGTGGTGATGGGGTGAGATAAAGGGAGGTGGGATGAGGCTTGTGTGGAGCATAGACCTCGGCACGGACCTGTTGGGCCCAATGGCCTGTTGCTGAACTGCAAATTCGATGTAATTCTATCATCAGAGATTGTAAGTGAGAATAATTCAAAAATGGTTCCTTTATCTTGATGCCGCAGTGAGTTGTTGTGATCTGGAATACACTGCCTGAAAGGGTAGTGGAGGCAGGTTCGATGATAAAGTGCAGCGTGATATATTTTGGTCGGAAGAATGAAGAGAGCCAATATAAACAAAAGGGTACAATTCTAAAGGCGGTGCAGGAACAGAGAGACCGGGGGGTGTATGTGCACAAATCGCTGAAGGTGACAGGGCAGATTGAGAAAGTGGTTAACAAAAAATACGGGAACCTGGGCTTCATAAATAGAGGCACAGAGGACAAAAGCAAGGGAGTTATGATCAACCTGTATAAAACACTGGTTAGATCCCAGCTGGAGTATTGTGTCCAATTCTGGACCCCGCACTTTAGGAAGGATGTGAAGGCCTTGGAGAGGGAGCAGAGGGGATTGACCAGAATGGTACCGGGGATGGGGAACTTCAGTTACATGGGGAGACTGGAGAAGCTGGGGTTGTTCTCCTTAGAGCAGAGAAGGTTAAGGGGAGATTGACCAGAATGGTACCAGGGATGGGGGACTTCAGTTACATGGGGAGACTGGAGAAGCTGGGATTGTTCTCCTTAGAGCAGAGAAGGTTAAGGGGAGAGTGACCAGAATGGTACCAGGGATGGGGAACTTCAGTTACATGGGGAGACTGGAGAAGCTGGGGTTGTTCTCCTTAGAGCAGAGAAGGTTAAGGGGAGATTGACCAGAATGGTACCAGGGATGGGGGACTTCAGTTACATGGGGAGACTGGAGAAGCTGGGGTTGTTCTCCTTAGAGCAGAGAAGGTTAAGGGGAGATTGACCAGAATGGTACCAGGGATGGGGAACTTCAGTTACATGGGGAGACTGGAGAAGCTGGGGTTGTTCCCCTTAGAGCAGAGAAGGTTACGGGGAGATTTGATCGATGTGTTCAATATCATGAGGGGTCTGGACAGAGTAGAGAGAGAGAAACTGTTCCCATTGGTGGAAGGGTGGAGAACCAGAGGACACAGATTTAAGGTGATTGACAGAAGAACCAAGGGCGACACGAGGAACAACGTATTTACGCAGCGAGTGGTTCGGATCGGGAATGCACGGCCTGAGAGGGTGGGGGAGGCAGACTCCATCGTGGCTTTCAAAAGGGAGTTGGATAAGTGCCTGAAGGAAAGGGATTAGCAGGGCCCCGGGGAAAGGCCGGGGGAGTGGGACTGGCTGAGAGTCAGCACGGGCTCGACCCGCCGAATGGCCTCCTTCTGTGCTGTGACCGTCCTGTGATTCCAACTTCCAAAGGGAATTGGACGAATAGAGGAAGCTGAGAACATTTGCAGGGTTCCGGGGAAAGAGGAGGGGAGTGGGAGCAATTGGACTGTCACAGGCAGGTTGGGCAGAGTTGCCTCCTTCTGTGCTGTAAGTCCGAGGGATTCGATGATTGCTGGAGGGTTGCGTGGTGTAAGTGCAGCGAACGGGTTAACAATTAGTTGTCGAGCCCTAGCACTTCCACTTCTTAGTGATTGATGGTTTGAAGCTTCCTTTACGAACTCAAAGTCGGGGAGCAAACAGTCTCATTAGACAACCAGTGTGAGATGATGGTTGTCTCAACTAAACACGGATCTGGAGCGGGCCAACATTCCACAATTCTGGACCCGATGACTAACTGATGCTGGACGGCAGCCGAATAACTGCATCAAACTACATTCTCCAAAGCCCGCTGAGAGTCTGCAGCACAGATACCATTAATCCCAGGCATCTATTAATACCTCAACACGGAGAGACATGAGGAATAGGGAACCGGGTGTTACAGTGCGTTCGATACACTGTCCTTTCCCCCTCTGGGACCATGTGTCACAGAGCGTTAGATACACTGTCATTTCCCCCTCTGGGATCGGGTGTCACAGTGTGTTAGATACACTGTCCTTTCCCCCTCTGGGACCGTGTGTCACAGAGCGTTAGATACACTGTCCTTTCCCCTCTGGGATCGGGTGTCACAGTGTGTTAGATACACTGTCATTTCCCCCTCTGGGACCGGGTGTCACAGTGTGTTAGATACACTGTCCTTTCCCCCTCTGGGACCGGGTGTCACAGTGTGTTAGATACACTGTCCTTTCCCCCTCTGGGACCGGGTGTCACAGTGCATTAGATACACTGTCCTTTCCCCCTCTGGGACCGGGTGTCACAGTGCATTAGATACACTGTCCTTTCCCCCTCTGGGACCGAGTGTCACAGTGTGTTAGATACACTGTCCTTTCCCCCTCTGGGACCGGGTGTCACAGTGCATTAGATACACTGTCCTTTCCCCCTCTGGGACCGGGTGTCACAGTGCTTTAGATACACTGTCCTTTCCCCCTCTGGGACCGGGTGTCACAGTGCATTAGATACACTGTCCTTTCCCCCTCTGGGACCGGGTGTCACAGTGCATTAGATACACTGTCCTTTCCCCCTCTGGGACCGGGTGTCACAGTGCGTTAGATACACTGTCCTTTCCCCCTCTGGGACCGGGTGTTACAGTGCGTTAGATACACTGTCCTTTCCCCCTCTGGGACCGGGTGTCACAGTGCGTTAGATACACTGTCCTTTCCCCCTCTGGGACCGGGTGTCACAGTGCGTTAGATACACTGTCCTTTCCCCCTCTGGGACCGGGTGTCACAGTGCGTTAGATACACTGTCCTTTCCCCCTCTGGGACCAGGTGTCACAGTGTGTTAGATACACTGTCCTTTCCCCCTCTGGGACCGGGTGTCACAGTGTGTTAGATAGACTGTCCTTTCCCCCTCTGGGACCGGGTGTCACAGTGTGTTAGATACACTGTCCTTTCCCCCTCTGGAACCGGGTGTCACTGTTCTGCCATGAACTCACCCGGTCCCAGAGGGGGAAAGGACAGTGTATCTAACACAATGTGACACCCGGTCCCAGAGGGGGAAAGGACAGTCTATCTAACACACTGTGACACCCGGTCCCAGAGGGGGAAAGGACAGTGTATCGAACACAATGTGACACCCGGTCCCAGAGGGGGAAAGTGTTATGTATTTAACCATTTGTAACCTGAATGACACCTGACCACCAAAGGGCCTGCCTGTTGGAGTCTCAAGGGATCCCAGCATCTCTTGGGAGCATGGTATATAAGCAGGCCACCCACGAGTCCTCAAAGAATTCCAGTAAATTAGTTAAACATGATTTCCTCTTCATGAATCCATGCTGTGTCTGCTTGATTGCACTATTCCTATCTAGATGTCCCGCTATTTCTTCCTTAATGATAGTTTCAAGCATTTTCCCCACTACAGATGTTAAACTAACCGGCCTATAGTTACCTGCCTTTTGTCTGACCCCTTTTTTAAACAGAGGCGTTACATTAGCTGCTTTCCAATACGCTGGTACCTCCCCAGAGTACAGAGAATTTTGGTAGATTATCACGAATGCATCTGCTATAACTTCCGCCATCTCTTTTAATACCCTGGGATGCATTTCATCGGGACCAGGGGACTTGTCTACCTTGAGTCCCATTAGCCTGTCCAGCACTACCCCTCTAGTGATAGTGATTATCTCAAGGTCCTCCCTTCCCACATTCCTGTGACCAGCAATTTTTGGCATGGTTTTTGTGTCTTCCACTGTGAAGACCGAAGCAAAATAATTGTTTAAGGTCTCAGCCATTTCCACATTTCCCATTATTAAATCCCCCTTCTCATCTTCTAAGGGACCAACATTTACTTTAGTCACTCTTTACCATTTTATATATCTGTAAAAGCTTTTACTATCTGTTTTTATGTTTTGCGCAAGTTTACCTTCGTAATCTATCTTTCCTTTCTTTATTGCTTTCTTAGTCATTCTTTGCTGTTGTTTAAAATTTTCCCAATCTTCTAGTTTCCACTAACCTTGGCCACCTTATACGCATTGGTTTTTAATTTGATACTTTCCTTTATTTCCCTGGTTATCCACGGCTGGTTATCCCTTCTCTTACCGCCCTTCTTTTTCACTGGAATATATTTTTGTTGAGCACTATGAAAGAGCTCCTTAAAAAGTCCTCCACTGTTCCTCAATTGTGCCACCGTTTAGTCTGTGTTCCCAGTCTACTTTAGCCAATTCTGCCCTCATCCCACTGTAGTCCCCTTTGTTTAAGCATAGTTTGAGACACTACTTCCTCACCCTCAATCTGTATTACAAATTCAACCATACTGTGATCACTCATTCCGAGAGGATCTTTTACTAGGAGATCGTTTATTATTCCTGTCTCATTACACAGGACTAGATCTAAGATAGCTTGCTCCCTTGTAGGTTCTGTAACATACTGTTCTAAGAAACAATCCCGTATGCATTCTATGATTTCCTCCTCCAGGCTACCCCGTGCGATTTGATTTGACCAATCGATATGTTGGTTAAAATCCCCCATGACTACTGCCGTTCCTTTTTCTCATGCCTCCATTATTCCCTTGATTATTGTCCGCCCCACCGTGAAGTTATTATTTGGGGGCCTATAAACTACGCCCACCAGTGACCTTTTTCCCCTTACTATCTCTAATCTCCACCCACAATGATTCAACATTTTGTTCATTAGAGCCAATATCCTCTGTCACAACTGCCCTGATATCATCCTTTATTAACAGAGCTACCCCACCTCCTTTCTCTTCTTGTCTATCTTTCTGAATCGTCAGATACCCCTGTATGTTTAATTCCCAGTCTTGGCCACCCTGCAACCACGTTTCTGTAATGGCCACCAAATCATACCCATTTGTAATGATTTGTGCCGTCAACTCATTTACTTTATTTCGAATGTTGCGCGCGTTTAGGTAAAGTGTTTTAATACTAGTTTTTAAACCATGATTTTTAGTTTTGACCCCTCCTGCAGCCCCTTTATATTCATACATATTGTCCCTTCCTATCACCTTGTGGTTTATACTTACCCCAGTGCTACTCTGCTCTGTTGCCTCCTGCCTTTTGCATTCTTTCTTGGGGTCCTGTTCATCTGAGCTCTCACCCACTCTAACTAGCTCAGAACCCTCAATGGGTTCCAAATACTCCTCGCATTGAGGCACAGAACCTTCAGGCTTGCCTTTTTATTACACTTTGACCCTTTAGAATTTTGCTGTACAGTGGCCCTTTTTGTTCTTTGCCTTGGGTTTCTCTGCCCTCCACTTTTACTCATCTCCTTTCGGTCTTTTGCTTCTGTCTCCATTTTGTTTCCCTCTATCTCCCTGCATTAGTTCCCATCCCCCTGCCATATTAGTTTAACTCCTCCCCAACAGCACTGGCAAACACTCCCCCTCGGACATTGGTTCTGGTCCTGCCTAGGTGCAGACTGTCCGGTTTGTACTGGTCCCACCTCCCCCAGAACCGGTTCCAATGCCCCAGGAATTTGAATCCCTCCCTGCTGCACCACTGCTCAAGCCACGTATTCATCTGCGCTATCCTGCGATTCCTACTCTGACTAGCACGTGGCACTGGTAGCAATCCCGAGATTACTACTTTTGAGATCCTACTTTTTAATTTAGCTCCTAGCTCCTTAAATTCATCTCGTAGGACCACATCCCTTTTTTTACCTATATCGTTTGTACCAATGTGCACCACTACAACTGGCTGTTCACCCTCCATTTTCAGAATGTCCTGCACATGCTCCGAGACATCCTTGACCCTTGCACCAGGGAGGCAACATACCATCCTGGAGTCTCGGTTGCGGCCGCAGAAACGTCTATCTATTCCCCTTACAATCGAATCCTCTATCACTATCGCTCTCCCACTCTTTTTCCTGCCCTCCTGTGCAGCAGAGCCAGCCACGGTGCCATGAACTTGGCTGCTGCTGCCCTCCCCTGATGTGTCATCCCCCTCAACAGTACTCAAAGCAGTGTATCTGTTTTGCAGGGGGATGACCGCAGGGGACTCCTGCACTACCTTCCTTCCACTGTTCTTCCTGTTGGTCTTCCATTCCCTATCTGGCTGTGGACCCTTCACCTGCGGTAAGACCAACGGATACACTGTCCTTTCCCCCTCTGGGACCGGGTGTCACAGTGCGTTAGATACACTGTCCTTTCCCCCTCTGGGACCGGGTGTCACAGTGCGTTAGATACACTGTCCTTTCCCCCTCTGGGACCGGGTGTCACAGTGCGTTAGATACACTGTCCTTTCCCCCTCTGGGACCGGGTGTCACAGTGCGTTAGATACACTGTCCTTTCCCCCTCTGGGACCGGGTGTCACAGTGCGTTAGATAATGTCCTTTCCCCCTCTGGGACCGGGTGTCACAGTGCGTTAGATACACTGTCCTTTCCCCCTCTGGGACCGGGTGTCACAGTGCGTTAGATAATGTCCTTTCCCCCTCTGGGACCGGGAGTCACAGTGAGTTAGATACACTGTCCTTTCCCCCTCTGGGACCGGGTGTCACAGTGAGATAGATACACTGTCCTTTCCCCCTCTGGGACCGGGTGTCACAGTGAGATAGATACACTGTCCTTTCCCCCTCTGGGACCGGGTGTCACAGTGAGATAGATACACTGTCCTTTCCCCCTCTGGGACCGGGTGTCACAGTGTGTTAGATACACTGTCCTTTCCCCCTCTGGGACCGGGTGTCACAGTGTGTTAGATACACTGTCCTTTCCCCCTCTGGGACCGGGTGTCACAGTGAGATAGATACACTGTCCTTTCCCCCTCTGGGACCGGGTGTCACAGTGTGTTAGATACACTGTCCTTTCCCCCTCTGGGACCGGGTGTCACAGTGCGTTAGATACACTGTCCTCTCCCCCTCTGGGACCGGGTGTCACAGTGAGATAGATACACTGTCCTTTCTGTCATATATGTATGCTTGGTGTTACTAGCCAGCGGGTGGGGCCACTGCCGGAGGTCACTGGGCTGTGTGCACGTGTGTGCGGCCCAGGTATAAAAGGCCAGCCATCTTGTAATGTAATCACTTTGGGCCCTAATAAAGTAGAGTCAGGTTTGTACCTGTTCGGAGTTTACAGTACTCAGTCTATTGAGTTATTGCACACACAACATTTGGCGACGAGATAACAATGACCTTCGCATGCAAAAATGAGCACAATTGGAATTCCGGAACGAGTCGTGGAGGGAGAAGATTGGGCAGACTTTGTAGCCCGCTTGAACCAGTACATCGTGGCCAACAAAATGGAGAAAGAGGCAGACGCAGTTCCGCACCTAGCGGTCTTCCTCACGGTTTGTGGTCCGAAAATCTGTGGACTCAAAGACTCTCCTCTTGCCTTTATGTCCAACGGACAAGGACTATGAAACATTGTGTGCTCTGGTACGTGACCTTCTCAAACCAGATGAAGGCATCATCATCTCAAGATATCGATTGTATACGCACGTTCGTTCTGAGGGCCAGGATGTCGCGGAAATCGTTGCTGACCTAAGACGCCTAGCTGGGCCGTCTAAGTTCGAAACTGCGTTGGCAGACATGCTGCAGGACCTCTTTGTAATCGGCATCCACCACGAGATGACCCTGCGTAAGCTACTGGCGGCGGAGACACTGGATTTGAGCAAGGCCGTCACGATTGGCCAATCATGCATGACAATGGTCAAAAGCTTAAAGCAGATATCATTGAAAAATCGGAACTCGGCAAGTACTGTAAAACAAGGTAGTATCGTCGTTTGGCAGAGCTGCATATGGCAGGGCCTACCCGACTGTGTACGGAAAACCTGTGGCTGCTCAAAGTCCGCCAACGGGAATGAATCCGATATCACCGTGTTGGCGTTGTGGGGGGAATCATCGGCCTTATCAGTGTCGGTTTAAAGAGTATATTTGTAAAGGCTGTTCGAGAGTGGGGCATCTCCAGCGCATGAGTCCTCAACTGAGCAAGCGTGCTGCGACACACCATGTGGAGGATGATGACCAGTCTAGCGCGGATCCGGATATGCAATCCGAGATACCAGAGGAGGAAGTGTATGGACTGTATTCGTGCCTAACAAAGAGCCAACCGATACTGATTAATGTAAAACTTAACGGTGTGCCGGTATCGATGGAACTGGACAAGGGGGCGAGTCAATTGATAATGAGCCAGAGGACATTTGACAGGTTGTGGGATACTAAGGCTGTGAGGCCTAAGCTGAGTCCAGTCAATGCCAAGTTGCGTACGTACACTAAAGAACTCATAACAGTGATTGGCAGTGCAGTAATCAAGGTGTCGTATGATGGTGCGGTTCACGAATTACCGTGATGGATTGTTCCAGGCAATGGTCCAAAGCTGTTCAGTGGGAACTGGTTAGAAAAAATCAAATGGAATTGGAACGAGATCAAAGCGTTGTCGTTGGAGGAAGATACATGTGCTCAAGTGCTGAACAAGTTCCCCTCACTGTTAGAACCAGGCATCAGCAACTTCACGGGAGCCAAGGTGCAGATCCACGTGGACTTGGATGCAAGACCCGTCCATCATAAAGCTCGGGCAGTTCCGTATATGATGAGGGAGAAGGTCACAATCGAACTGGACAGACCCCAGTGAGAAGGGATCATATCACCGGTTGAATTTAACGAATGGGCCAGCCCCATTGTTCCTGTGCTGAAAAGTGATGGCACTGTCAGGATTTGTCAAGAGACTGCAAGGCTACGATCAACAGGGTTTCGAAACAGGATCAGTACCCGTTACCGAAGGCTGATGACTTGTTTGCAACGCTAGCCCGAGGGAAGTCGTTCACCAAACTGGACTTGACGTCGGCCTACATGACACAGGAGCTGGTCGAGACGTCGAAGAGACTTACGTGCATTAACACGCGTAAAGGACTGTTTATTTATCACAGGTGCCCTTTTGGAATTCGCTCGGCTGCAGCAATATTCCAGAGGAACACGGAGAGTCGACTGAAGTCCGTTCCCAGAACCGTCGTGTTCCAAGATGACATCCTGACCACAGGTCGTGACTCCGAGGAACATCTGAACAACCTGAGGAGGTTCTACATCGTCTGGACAAAGTGGGACTCAGACTGAAACGCTCGAAGTGCGTCTTCATGGCACCAGAGGTCGAAATCCTGGGGAGGGAAATTGCCGCTGACGGCATCAGGCCCACGGACACAAAAACCAAGGCCATCAAAAATACACCCAAGCCTCAGAATGTGATGGAGCTGCGTTCGTTCCTGGGTCTACTCAACTACTTCGATAACTTCCTACCTAAATTGAGCACCTTATTTGAGCCACTGCACATGCTGATAAGAAAAGGCGACAACTGGGTTTGGGGTGCACCTCAAGACAGAGCTTTTGAGAAAACTACTGTTCTGCTTTGCTCTAACAAGCTGCTGGTACATTATGATCTGTGTAAGCGTCTAGTATTGGCCTGTGATGCTCCGTCATATGGAGTTGGTTGCGTAGTCCAACAGGCAAATGAGTCGGGCAAATTATAACCTGTTGCATATGCTTCAAAAAGTTTGTCAAAGGCGGAAAGAGCCTACAGCATGGTAGAGAAAGAAGCACTAGCCTGTGTGTATGGGGTTAAAAAGATGCATCAGTACCTGTTTGGTCTTCGGTTTGAACTGGAGACAGATCACAAGCCGCTCATTTCACTGTTCTCTGATATCAACACCAATGTATCATCCCGCATCCAGAGGTGGGCGCTGACATTATCCGCTTATGATTATGTCGTCCGCCACAGACCTGGCACCGAGAATTATGCCGATGCTTTGAGCCGTCTGCGGTTGCCCACACCGGAGGTGGAAATGCCACAACCGGCGGACCTAGTGTTAGTTATTGATGCTTTTGAGAGTGAAGGAACCCCTGTCACGGCTCAACAAGTTAAGACCTGGACCAGCCAGGACCCGATTTTGTCGGTGGTGAAACGTTGTGTCCTTAGTGGTGATTGGTCTGCCACACCCAAGCAAATGGGTGATCAGACCAAACCTTACGACCGTCGCAAAGACGAACTATCCATTAAGTCAGATTGTTTAGTGTGGGGTAATCGTGTTGTTGTGCCTAAGAAAGGCAGAGAGAAATTTGTACATGATCTACACAGCACGCATTCCAGTATTGTCATGATGAAAGCCATCGCCAGCTCTCATGTATGGTGGCCGGGAATTGACTCTGAGCTGGAAGCATGCGAGCATCAGTGCAACACTTGCATGCAGCTCAGCAAAGCACCAGCGGAATCGCCGCTGAGTCTGTGGTGTGGCCGTCCAAACCTTGGTCCAGGATCCACATGGACTTTGCAGGTCCCTTCCTGGGGAAGATGTTTCTAGTCATGGTGGATGCATATTCCAAGTGTATAATCATGTCATCCAGTACATCTACAGCTACCAGTGAGAATCTCAGTGTCATGTTTGCAGCTCATGGTCTGCCCGACATTGTTGTAAGCGACAACGGACCGTGCTTCACTACTCTGGAGTTTCAAGAGTTCATGAAACTCAATGGTATCAAACATGTGAGGTCACCACCGTTCAAACCCACATCTAAAGGTCGAACAGAGCGTGTTGTCCAAACCATCAAGCAGAGTATGAAATGTATAACTCAAGGTTCACTGCAGACTCGCTTGTCATGCATATTGCTGAGTTACAGGACAAGACCCCACACGCTTACTGGGGTCTCCCCTGCTGAACTATTGATGAAGACCGGTCTCAAGACCAGGCTCTCTCTTGTCCACCCTGACTTGAACGATCACGTGGGATACAGACGTCAAAGTCGGCAGTGGTATCATGACTGCGCTGCTGTGTCACGCGACGTTTCTGTGAATGATCCGCCGTATGGATTTAATTATGGTCAAGGCCCCAAGTAGATCGTCGGGACTGTTACGGCCAAGGAGGGCAACAGAGTGTTGAGCGTGAAGCTCAAGAACGGGCAAACACGCAGGAAACATGTCGAACTGATAAAACTGCGGCACACGGATGAACGGGAACAGTCTGAGCAAGACACAATCAGTGAGCGACCAAGCTACCCTCAGTCATCAGAGGGCTCTGCTGTCATCAATGAATCTGGGCGTTCAATCCCTGACATGACCATTGTCTCTCCCATCGACGACCCAGCCCCCAGTCATAACACACTCAGAACGCTCGCCATAAAATGCAGTTGAACTGAGACGATAAACTCGGGAGCGGAAAGCCGCAGACCGCCTCAATTTGTAAAAAACTGTTACAAATAGTTTAAAGGGGGATATTGTCATGTTTGTATGCTTGGGGTTACTAGCCACCAGGTGGGGTCACTGTCAGAGGTCACTGGGTTGTACGTACGTGTATGCGGCTCAATATAAAAGGGAAGCCATCATGTAATGTAAACACTTTGGGCCCGAAGAAAGCAGAGCCAGGTTTGTACCTGCGTTAGTTTACAGTATTCAGTCTATCCAGTTATTACATACATAAAACTTTCTCCCTCTGGGACCGGGTGTCACAGTGTGTTAGATACACTGTCCTTTCCACCTCTGGGACCGGGTGTCACAGTGTGTTAGATACACTGTCCTTACCCCCTCTGGGACCGGGTGTCACAGTGTGTTAGATACACTGTCCTATCCCCCTCTGGGACCGGGTGTCACAGTGCGTTAGATACACTGTCCTTTCCCCCTCTGGGACCGGGTGTCACAGTGTGTTAGATACACTGTCCTTTCCCCCTCTGGGACCAGGTGTCACAGTGCGTTAGATACACTGTCCTTTCCCCCTCTGGGACCGGGTGTCACAGTGCGTTAGATACACTGTCCTTTCCCCCTCTGGGACCGGGTGTCACAGTGTGTTAGATACACTGTCCTTTCCCCCTCTGGGACCAGGTGTCACAGTGTGTTAGATACACTGTCCTTTCCACCTCTGGGACCGAGTGTCACAGTGTGTTAGATACACTGTCCTTTCTCCCTCTGGGACCGGGTGTCACAGTGTGTTAGATACACTGTCCTTTCCCCCTCTGGGACCGAGTGTCACAGTGTGTTAGATACATTGTCCTTTCTCCCTCTGGGACCGGGTGTCACAGTGCGTTCGATACACTGTCCTTTCCCCCTCTGGGACCGGGTGTCACAGTGTGTTAGATACACTGTCCTTTCCCCCTCTGGGACCGGGTGTCACAGTGCGTAAGATACACTGTCCTTTCCCCTCTGGGACCGGGTGTCACAGTGCATGACACACACTGTCCATTCCTCCTCTGGGACAGTGTGTCACAGTGCCTTACATACACTGTCCTTTCCCACTCTGGGACCGGGTATCACAGTGCGTTAGATACACTGTCCTTTCCCCCTCTGGGACCGGGTATCACAATGCGTTCGATACACTGTCCTTTCCCCCACTGGGACCTGGTGTCACAGTCTGTTAGATACACTGTCCTTTCCCCCACTGGGACCTGGTGTCACAGTGCGTTAGATACACTGTCCTTTCCCCCTCTGGGGCCGGGTGTCACAGTGCGTTAGATACACTGTCCTTTCCCCCACTGGGACCTGGTGTCACAGTGCGTTAGATACACTGTCCTTTCCCCCTCTGGGACCGGGTGTCACAGTGCGTTAGATACATTGTCCTTTCCCCCTCTGGGACCGGGTATCACAATGCGTTCGATACACTGTCCTTTCCCCCACTGGGACCTGGTGTCACAGTCTGTTAGATACATTGTCCTTTCCACCTCTGGGACCGGATGTCACAGTGCGTTAGATACACTGTCCTTTCCCCCTCTGAGACCGGGTGTCACAGTGTGTTAGATACACTGTCCTTTCCCCCTCTGGGACTGGGTGACACAGTGCGTTAGATACACTGTCCTTTCCCCCTCTGGGACCGGGTGTCACAGTATGTTAGAAACACTGTCCTTTCCCCCTCTGGGACCAGGTGTCACAGTGTGTTAGATACACTGTCCTTTCCCCCTCTGGGACCAGGTGTCACAGTGCATTCGATACACTGTCCTTTCCCCCTCTGGGACCGGGTGTCACAGTGCGTGAGATATACTGTCCTTTCCCACTCTGAGACCGGGTGTCACAGTGCGTTAGATACACTGTCCTTTCCCCCTCTGGGACCGGGTGTCACAGCGTGTTAGATACACTGTCCTTTTCCCCTCTGGGACCGGGTATCACAGTGCATTAGATACACTGTACTTTCCCCCTCTAGGACCGGGTGTCACAGTGCGTTAGATACAGTGTCCTTTCCCCCTCTGGGACCGGGTGTCACAGTGTGTTAGATACACTGTCCTTTCCCCTCTGGGACCGGGTGTCACAGTATGTTAGAAACACTGTCCTTTCCCCCTCTGGGACCGGGTGTCACAGTATGTTAGATACACTGTCCTTTCCCCCTCTGGGACCGGGTGTCACAGTATGTTAGATACACTGTCCATTCCCCCTCTGGGACCAGGTGTCACAGTGCGTTCGATACACTGTCCTTTCCCCCTCTGGGACCGGGTGTCACAGTGCGTTAGATACACTGTCCTTTCCCCCTCTGGGATCGGGTGTCACAGTGTGTTAGATACACTGTCCTTTATCCCTCTGGGACCGGGTGTCACAGTGTGTTAGATACACTGTCCTTTCCCGCTCTGAGACCGGGTGTCACAGTGCGTTTGATACACTGTCCTTTCCCCCTCTGGTACCGGGTGTCACAGCGTATTAGATACACTGTCCTTTTCCCCTCTGGGACCGGGTATCACAGTGCATTAGATACACTGTCCTTTCCCCCTCTGGGACCGGGTGTCACAGTGCGTTAGATACACAGTCCTTTCCCCCTCTGGGACCGGGTGTCACAGTGCGTGATATACACTGTCCTTTCCACCTCTGGGACCGAGTGTCACAGTGCGTGAGATACACTGTCCTTTCCACCTCTGGGACCGGGTGTCACAGTGTGTTAGATACACTGTCCTTTCCCCCTCTGGGACCAGTTATCACAGTGCGTTAGATACACTGTACTTTCCCCCTCTGGGACCGGGTGTCACAGTGCGTAAGATACACTGTCCTTTCCCCCTCTGGGACCGAGTGCAAAAGTGCGTTAGATACACTGTCCTTTCCCCTCATGGACCGGGTGTCACAGTGTGTTCGATACACTGTCCTTTCCCCCTCTGGGACCGGGTGTCACAGTATATTAGATACACTGTCCATTCCCCCTCTGGTACCAGGTGTCACAGTGCGTTCGATACACTGTTCTTTCCCCCTCTGGGACCGGGTGTCACAGTGCGTTAGATACACTGTCCTTTCCCGCTCTGGGACCGGGTGTCACAGTGTCTGAGATACACTGTCCTTTCCCGCTCTGGGACCGGGTGCCACAGTGTGTTAGATACACTGTCCTTTCCCCCTCTGGGACCAGGTGTCACACCGTGTTAGATACACTGTCCTTTCCCCCTCTGGGACCGGGTGTCACAGAGCGTTAGATACACTGTCCTTTCCCCCTCTGGGACCGGGTGTCACAGTGTGTTAGATACACGGTCCTTTCCCCCTCTGGGACCGGGTGTCACAGTGTGTTAGACACACTGTCCTTTCCCCCTCTGGGACCCCGCGTCACAGTGCGTTCGATACACTGTTCTTTCCCCCTCTGGGACCGGGTGTCACAGTGCGTAAGATACACTGTCCTTTCCCCCTCTGGGACCGAGTGCAAAAGTGCGTCAGATACACTGTCCTTTCCCCTCATGGACCGGGTGTCACAGTGTGTTCGATACACTGTCCTTTCCCCCTCTGGGACCGGATGTCACAGTATATTAGATACACTGTCCATTCCCCCTCTGGGACCAGGTGTCACAGTGCGTTCGATACACTGTCCTTTCCCCCTCTGGGACCGGGTGTCACAGTGCGTTAGATACACTGTCCTTTCCTGCTCTGGGACCGGGTGTCACAGTGTCTGAGATACACTGTCCTTTCCCGCTCTGGGACCAGGTGCCACAGTGTGTTAGATACACTGTCCTTTCCCCCTCTGGGACCGGGTGTCACACCGTGTTAGATACACTGTCCTTTTCCACTCTGAGACCGGGTGTCACAGTGTGTTAGATACACTGTCCTTTCCCCCTCTGGGACCGGGTGTCACAGTGCGTTAGATACACTGTCCTTTCTCCCTCTGGGACCGGGTGTTACAGTGCGTTAGATACACTGTCCTTTCCACCTCTGGGACCGGGTGTCACAGTGTGTTAGATACACTGTCCTTTCCCCCTTTGGGACCGGGTGTCACAGTGTGTTAGATACATTGTCCTTTTCCCCTTCTGTGACCGGGTCTCACAGTGTTTTCGATACAATGTTCTTTCCCCCTCTGGGACCGGGTGTCACAGTGCGTTCGATACATTGTCCTTTCCCCCTCTGTGACCGGGTGTCACAGTGTCACACTGTCCTTTCCCCCTCTGGGACCGGGTGTCACAGTCTGTTAGATACACTGTCCTTTACCTCTCTGGGACCGGGTGTCACAGTGTGTTAGACACACTGTCCTTTCCCCCTCTGGGACCGGGTGTCACAGTGCGTTAGATACACTGTCCTTTCTCCCTCTGGGACCGGGTGTTACAGTGCGTTAGATACACTGTCCTTTCCACCTCTGGGACCGGGTGTCACAGTGTGTTTGACACACTGTCCTTTCCCCCTCTGGGACCGGGTGTCACATTGCGTTAGATACACTGTCCTTTCCCCCTCTGGGACCGGGTGTCACAGTGCGTTAGATACACTGTCCTTTCCCCCTCTGGGACCGGGTGTCACAGTGTGTTAGACACACTGTCCTTTCCCCCTCTGGGACCGGGTGTCACAGTGCGTGATATACACTGTCCTTTCCACCTCTGGGACCGAGTGTCACAGTGCGTGAGATACACTGTCCTTTCCACCTCTGGGACCGGGTGTCACAGTGTGTTAGATACACTGTCCTTTCCCCCTCTGGGACCGGGTGTCACAGTGTGTTAGATACACTGTCCTTTCCCCCTCTGGGACCGGGTGTCACAGTGTGTTAGATACACGGTCCTTTCCCACTCTGGGACCCCGCGTCACAGTGCGTTCGATACACTGTTCTTTCCCCCTCTGGGACAGGGTGTCACAGTGCGTTAGATACACTGTCCTTTCCCCCTCAGGGACCAGTTATCACAGTGCGTTAGATACACTGTACTTTCCCCCTCTGGGACCGGGTGTCACAGTGCGTAAGATACACTGTCCTTTCCCCCTCTGGGACCGAGTGCAAAAGTGCGTTAGATACACTGTCCTTTCCCCTCATGGACCGGGTGTCACAGTGTGTTCGATACACTGTCCTTTCCCCCTCTGGGACCGGGTGTCACAGTATATTAGATACACTGTCCATTCCCCCTCTGGTACCAGGTGTCACAGTGCGTTCGATACACTGTCCTTTCCCCCTCTAGGACCGGGTGTCACAGTGCGTTAGATACACTGTCCTTTCCCGCTCTGGGACCGGGTGTCACAGTGTCTGAGATACACTGTCCTTTCCCCCTCTGGGACCAGGTGTCACACCGTGTTAGATACACTGTCCTTTCCCCCTCTGGGACCGGGTGTCACAGAGCGTTAGATACACTGTCCTTTCCCCCTCTGGGACCGGGTGTCACAGTGTGTTAGATACACGGTCCTTTCCCCCTCTGGGACCGGGTGTCACAGTGTGTTAGACACACTGTCCTTTCCCCCTCTGGGACCCCGCATCACAGTGCGTTCGATACACTGTTCTTTCCCCCTCTGGGACAGGGTGTCACAGTGCGTTAGATGCACTGTCCTTTCCCCCTCAGGGACCAGTTATCACAGTGCGTTAGATACACTGTACTTTCCCCCTCTGGGACCGGGTGTCACAGTGCGTAAGATACACTGTCCTTTCCCCCTCTGGGACCGAGTGCAAAAGTGCGTTAGATACACTGTCCTTTCCCCTCATGGACCGGGTGTCACAGTGTGTTCGATACACTGTCCTTTCCCCCTCTGGGACCGGGTGTCACAGTGTATTAGATACACTGTCCATTCCCCCTCTGGGACCAGGTGTCACAGTGCGTTCGATACACTGTCCTTTCCCCCTCTGGGACCGGGTGTCACAGTGCGTTAGATACACTGTCCTTTCCCGCTCTGGGACCGGGTGTCACAGTGTCTGAGATACACTGTCCTTTCCCGCTCTGGGACCGGGTGCCACAGTGTGTTAGATACACTGTCCTTTCCCCCTCTGGGACCGGGTGTCACACCGTGTTAGATACACTGTCCTTTTCCACTCTGAGACCGGGTGTCACAGTGTGTTAGATACACTGTCCTTTCCACCTCTGGGACCGGGTGTCACAGTGTGTTAGATACACTGTCCTTTCCCCCTTTGGGACCGGGTGTCACAGTGTGTTAGATACATTGTCCTTTTCCCCTTCTGTGACCGGGTCTCACAGTGTTTTCGATACAATGTTCTTTCCCCCTCTGGGACCGGGTGTCACAGTGCGTTCGATACATTGTCCTTTCCCCCTCTGTGACCGGGTGTCACAGTGTCACACTGTCCTTTCCCCCTCTGGGACCGGGTGTCACAGTCTGTTAGATACACTGTCCTTTACCTCTCTGGGACCGGGTGTCACAGTGTGTTAGACACACTGTCCTTTCCCCCTCTGGGACCCCGCGTCACTGTACGTTAGATACACTGTCCTTTCCCCCTCTGGGACCCCGCGTCACTGTACGTTAGATACACTGTCCTTTCCCCCTCTGGGACCGGGTGATACATTGCGTTAGATACACTGTCCATTCCCCCTCTGGGAACAAGTGTCACAGTGTGTTAGAGACACTGTCCTTCCCCCTCTGGGACCGGGTGTCACAATGTGTTAGATACACTGTCATTTCCCCCTCAGGGACAGGGTGTCACAGTGCGTTAGATACACTGTCCTTTCCCCCTCTGGGACCGGTTATCACAGTGCGTTAGATACACTGTATTTTCCCCCGATGGGACCGGGTGTCACAGTGCGTTAGATACACTGTCCTTTCCCCCTCTGGGACCGGGTGTCACAGTGTGTTAGATACACTGTCTTTTCCCCCTCTGGGACCGGGTGTCACAGTGTGTTAGATACACTGTCCTTTCCCCCTCTGGGACCGGGTGTCACAGTATGTTAGAAACACTGTCCTTTCCCCCTCTGGGACCGGGTGTCACAGTATGTTAGATACACTGTCCATTCCCCCTCTGGGACCGGGTGTCACAGTGCGTTCGATACACTGTCCTTTCCCCCTCTGGGACCGGGTGTCACAGTGCGTTAGATACACTGTCCTTTCCCGCTCTGGGACCGGGTGTCACCGTGTCTTAGATACACTGTCCTTTCCCACTCTGAGACCGGGTGTCACAGTGCGTTTGATACACTGTCCTTTCCCCCTCTGGGACCGGGTGTCACAGTATGTTAGAAACACTGTCCTTTCCCCCTCTGGGACCGGGTGTCACAGTATGTTAGATACACTGTCCATTCCCCCTCTGGGACCAGGTGTCACAGTGCGTTCGATACACTGTCCTTTTCCCCTCTGGGACCGGGTATCACAGTGCATTAGATACACTGTCCTTTCCACCTCTGGGACCGGGTGTCACAGTGCGTTAGATACACTGTCCTTTAGCCCTCTGGGACCGGGTGTCACAGTGTGTTAGATACACTGTCCTTTCCCCCTCTGGGACCGGGCATCACAGTGTGTTAGATACAATGTCATTTCCTCCACTGGGACCGGGTGTCACAGTGTGTTAGATACACTGTCTTTTCCCCCTCTGTGACCGGGTGTCACAGTGTTTTCGATACACTGTTCTTTCCCCCTCTGGGACCGGGTGTCACAGTGTGTTAGATACACTGTCCTTTCCCCCTCTGGGATCGGGTGTCACAGTGTGTTAGATACACTGTCCTTTCCCCCTCTGGGACCGGGTGTCACAGTGCGTTAGATACACTGTCCTTTCCCCCTCTGGGACCGGGTGTCACAGTGCGTTAGATACACTGTCCTTTCCCCCTCTGGGACCCCGCGTCACAGTGCGTTAGATTCACTGTTCTTTCCCCCTCTGGGACAGGGTTTCACAGTGCGTTAGATACACTGTCCTTTCCCCCTCAGGGACCGGTTATCACAGTGCGTTAGATACACTGTACTTTCCCCTCTGGGACCGGGTGTCACAGTGCGTTAGATACACTGTCCTTTCCCCCTCTGGGACCGAGTGCAACAGTGCGTTAGATACACTGTCCTTTCCCCCTCTGGGACCGGGTGTCACAGTGTGTTAGATACACTGTCCTTTCCCCCTCTGGGACCGGGTGTCACAGTATGTTAGATACACTGTCCATTCCCCCTCTGGGACCAGGTGTCACAGTGCGTTCGATACACTGTCCTTTCCCCCTCTGGGACCGGGTGTCACAGTGCGTTAGATACACTGTCCTTTCCCGCTCTGGGACCGGGTGTCACAGTGTCTGAGATACACTGTCCTTTCCCACTCTGAGAGCGGGTGTCACAGTGCGTTAGATACACTGTCCTTTCCCCCTCTGGGACCGGGTGTCACACCGTGTTAGATACACTGGCCTTTTCCCCTCTGGGACCGGGTGTCACAGTGTGTTAGATACACTGTCCTTTCCCCCTCTGGGACCGGGTGTCACAGTGCGTTAGATACACTGTCCTTTCCCCTCTGGGACCGGGTGTCACAGTGTGTTAGATACACTGTCCTTTCCCCCTCTGGGACCGGGTGTCACAGTGCGTTAGATACACTGTCCTTTACCCCTCTGGGACCGGGTGTCACATTGTGTTAGATACACTGTCCTTTCTCCCTCTGGGACCGGGTGTTACAGTGCGTTAGATACACTGTCCTTTCCACCTCTGGGACCGGGTGTCACAGTGCGTTAGATACACTGTCCTTTCCCCCTCTGGGACCGGGCGTCACAGTGTGTGAGATACAATGTCATTTCCCCCACTGGGACCGGGTGTCACAGTGTGTTAGATACACTGTCTTTTCCCCCTCTGTGACCGGGTGTCACAGTGTTTTCGATACACTGTTCTTTCCCCCTCTGGGACCAGGTGTCACAGTGTGTTAGATACACTGTCCTTTCCCCCTCTGGGACCGGGTGTCACAGTGCGTTGGATACACTGTCCTTTCCCTCTCTGGCACCCCGCGTCAGAGTGCGTTAGATACACTGTCCTTTCTCCCTCTGGGACCGGGTGTTACAGTGCGTTAGATACACTGTCCTTTCCACCTCTGGGACCGGGTGTCACAGTGCGTCAGATACACTGTCCTTTACCCCTCTGGGACCGGGTGTCACATTGTGTTCGATACACTGTCCTTTCCCCCTCTGGGACCGGGCGTCACAGTGTGTTAGATACAATGTAATTTCCCCCACTGGGACCGGGTGTCACAGTGTGTTAGATACACTGTCTTTTCCCCCTCTGTGACCGGGTGTCACAGTGTTTTCGATACACTGTTCTTTCCCCCTCTGGGACCGGGTGTCACAGTGCGTTCGATACATTGTCCTTTCCCCCTCTGTGACCGGGTGTCACAGTGCGTTAGATACACTGTCCTTTCCCCCTCTTGGACCGGGTGTTACAGCGCATTAGATACACTGTCCTTTCCCCCTCTGGGACCGGGTGTCACTGTGCGTTAGATACACTGTCCTTTCCCCCTCTGGGACCGGGTGTCACAGTGCCTTAGATATATTGCCCTTTCCCCCTCTGGGACCGGGTGACACAGTGCGTTAGATACACTGTCCTTTCCAAATCTGGGACCGGGTGTCCCAGTGCGTGCGATACACTGTCCATTCCCCCTCTGGGAACAAGTGTCACAGTTTGTGAGATACTCTGTCCTTTCCCCCTATTTGAACGGGTGTCACAGTGTGTTAGATACACTGTCCTTTCCCCCTCTGGGACCGGGTGTCACAGTGCGTTAGATACACTGTCCTTTCCCCTCTGGGACCGGTTGACACAGTGCATTCGATATTCTGTCTTTTCCCCCTCTGGGACCGGGTGTCAGTGTGTTAGATACACTGTCCTTTCCCCCTCTGGGACAGGGTGTCACAGTGTGTTCGATACACTGTCCTTTCCCCCTCTGGGACTGGGTGTCACAATGCGTTAGATACATTGTCCATTCCCCCTCTGGGACCGGGTGTCACAGTGTGTTAGAAAAACTGTCCTTTCCCCCTCTGGGACCGGGTGTTACAGTGTGTTAGATACACAGTCCTTTCCCCCTCTGGGACCGAGTGTCACAGTTCGTTAGATACACAGTCCTTTCCCCCTCTGGGATCCGGTGTCACAGTGTGTTAGATACACTGTCCTTTCCCCCTCTGGGACCGAGTGTCACAGTTCGTTAGATACATTGTCCTTTCCCCCTCGGGGAATGGGTGTCACACTGCGTTAGATACACTGTCCTTTCCCCCTCTGGGACCGGGTGTCACAGTGCATTAGATACACTGTCCTTTCCCCCTTTGGGACCGGGTGTCACAGAGTGTTAGATACACTGTCCTTTCCCCCTCTGGGACCGGGTGTCACAGTGCATTAGATACACTGTCCTTTCCCCCTCTGGGACCGGGTGTCACAGTGCCTGAGATATATTGCCCTTTCCCCCTCTGGGACCGGGTGACACATTGCGTTTGATACACTGTCCTTTCCCAATCTGGGACCGGGCGTCCCAGTGCGTTAGATATACTGTCCTTTCCTCCGATGGGAACGGGTGTCACAGTGTGTTAGAGACACTGTCCTTCCCATCTGGGACCGGGTGTCACAATGTGTTAGATACGCTGTCATTTCTCCCTCGGGGACAGGGTGTCACAGTGCGTTAGATTCACTGTCCTTTCCCACACTGGGACCGGTTATCACAGTGCGTTAGATACACTGTATTTTCCCCCTCTGGGACCGCGTGTCACAGTGCGTTAGATACACTGTCTTTTCCCCCTATGGGAGCGGGTGTCACAGTGTGTTAGATACACTGTCCTTTCCCGCTCTGGGACTGGGTGTCACAGTGTCTTAGATACACTGTCTTTTTCCCCTCTGGGACCGGGTGTCACAGTGTGGTCGATACACTGTCCTTTCCCGCTCTGGGACCGGGTATTACAGTGCATTAGATACACTGTCCTTTCCCCCTCTGGGACCGGGTGTCACAGTGCGTTAGATACACTGTCCTTTAGCCCTCTGGGACCGGGCGTCATAGTGTGTTAGATACAATGTCATTTCTCCCACTGGGACCGGGTGTCGCACTGCGTTCGATAAACTGTCCTTTCCCCCTCTGTGACCGGGTGTCACAGTGTGTTCGATACACTGTCCTTTCCCCCTCTGGGACCGGGTGTCACAGAGCTTTAGATACACTGCCGTTTCCCCCTCTGGGACCGGGTGTCACAGTGCAATAGATACACTGTCCTTTCCCCCTCTGGGACCGGGTGTCACAGTGCGTTAGATACACTGTAATTTCCCCCTCTGGGACCGGGTGTCAAAGTGCATTAGATACACTGTCCTTTCCCCCTCTGGGACCGGTTGTCACAGTGCGTTAGATACACTGTCCTTTCCCCCTCTGGGACCGGCTGTCACAGTGCGTTAGGTACACTGTCCTTTCCCCTCTGGGACCGGGTGTCACAGTGCGTTCGATACATTGTGCTTTCCCCCTCTGGGACCGGGTGTCACAATGCGTTAGATACATTGTCCTTTCACCCTCTGGGACCGGGTGTCACAGTGTGTTAGATACTCTGTCCTTTCGCCTTCTGGGACCGGGTGTCGCAGTGTGTTAGATACAGTGTCCTTTCCCCTCTGGGACCGGGTGTCACAGTGCGTTAGATACACTGTCCTTTCCACCTCTAGGACCGGGTGTCACAGTGTGTTAGATACATTGTCCTTTCCCCCTCTGGGACCGGGCGTCACAATGTGTTAGATACACTGTCCTTTCCCCCTCTGGGACTGGGTGTTACAGTGTGTTCGATACACTGTCCTTTCCCCCTCTGGGACCGGGTGTCACAGTGTTTACGATACTCTGTTCTTTCCCCCTCAGGGACCGGGTGTCACAGTGCGTTCGATACATTATCCTTTCCCCCTCTGTGACCGGGTGTCACAGTGCGTTAGATACACTGTCCTTTCCCCCTCTGGGACCGGGTGTCAGTGCGTTAGATACACTGTCCTTTCCCCCTCTGGGACCGGGTGTCACAGTGCGTTAGATACACTGTCCTTTCCCCCTCTGGGACTGGGTGTCACAGTGCGTTAGATACACAGTCCTTTCCCCCTCTGCGACCAGGTGTCACAGTGCGTTGGATACACTGTCCTTTCCCCCTCTGGGTCCGTGTGTCACAGTGCGTTAGTTACACTGTCCATTTCATATCTGGGACCGTGTGTCAGAGTGCGTTAGATACACTGTCCTTTCCCCCTCTGGGACCAGGTGTCACAGTGCGTTAGATACACTGTCCTTTCCCCCTCTGGGTCCGTGAGTCACATTGTGTTAGATACACTGTCCTTTCCCCCTCTGGGACCGGGTGTTAAAGTGCGTTAGATGCACTGTCCTTCCCCTTTCTGGGACCAGGTGTTAAAGTGCGTTAGATACACTGACCATTCCCCCTCTGGGACCGGATGTCACAGTGTGTTAGATACACTCTCCATTCCCCCTCTGGGACCAGGTGTCACAGTGCGTTAGATACACTGTCCTTTCCCCCTCTGGGACCGGGTGTCACAGTATGTTAGATACACTGTCCATTCCCCCTCTGGGACCAGGTGTCACAGTGCGTTCAATACACTGTCCTTTCCCCCTCTGGGACCGGGTGTCACAGTGTGTTAGATACACTGTCCTTTCCCCCTCTGGGACCGGGCGTCACAGTGCAATAGATACACTGTCCTTTCCCCCTCTGGGACCAGGTGTCACAGTGTGTTAGATACACTGTCCTTTCCCCCTCTGGGACCGGGTGTCACAGTGCGTTAGATACACTGTCCTTTCCCCTTCTGGGACCGGGTGTCAAAGTGCGTTAGATACACTGTCCTTTCCCCTTCTGGGACCGGGTGTCACAGTGCGTTAGATACACTGTCCTTTCCCCCTCTGGGACCGGGTGTCACAGTGTGTTAGATACACTGTCCTTTCCCCTTCTGGGACCGGGTGTCACAGTGTGTTAGATACACTGTCCTTTCCCCCTCTGGGACCGGGTGTCACAGTGTGTTAGATACACTGTCCTTTCCCCCTCTGGGACCGGGTGTCACAGTGTGTTAGATACACTGTCCTTTCCCCCTCTGGGACCGGGTGTCACAGTGCGTTAGATACACTGTCCTTCCCCCTCTGGGACCAGGTGTCACAGTGCGTTAGATACACTGTCCTTTCCCCTCTGGGACCGGGTGTCACAATGCGTTCGATACATTGTCCTTTCCCCCTCTGGGACCGGGTATCACAGTGTGTTAGATACTCTGTCCTTTCCCCTTCTGGGACCGGGTGTCACAGTGTGTTAGATACACTGTCCTTTCCCCCTCTGGGACCGGGTGTCACAGTGTGTTAGATATACTGTCCTTTCCCCCTCTGGGACCGGGTGTCACAGTGCGTTAGATACACTGTCCTTTCCCCCTCTGGGACCAGGTGTCACAATGTGTTAGATACACTGTCCTTTCCCCCTCTGGGACCGGGTGTCACAGTGCGTTAGATACACTGTCCTTTCCCCCTCTGGGACCGGGTGTCACAGTGCATTAGATGCACTGTCCTTTCCCCTCTGGGACTGGGTGTCACAGTGCATTATTTACACTTTCCTCTCCCCCTCTGGGACCGGGTGTCACAGTACGTTAGATACACTGTCCTTTCCCCCTCTGGGACCGGGTGTCACAGTGTGTTAGATACACTGTCCTTTCTCCCTCTGGGACCGGGTGTCACAGTGCATTAGATACACTGCCCTTTCCCCCTCTAGGACTGGGTGCCACAGTGCATTAGATACACTGTCCTTTCCCCCTCTGGGACCGGGTGTCACATTGCATTCGATACACTGTCATTTCCCCCTCTGGGACCGGGTGTCAGTCTGTTAAATGCACTGTCCTTTCCCCCTCCAGGAAAAATAAACGATCTCCTCGTAAAAGATCCTCTCAGAATGAGTGATCACAGTATGGTTGAATTTGTAATACAGATTGAGGATGAGGAAGTTGTGTCAGAAGCGAGCGTACTATGCTTAAACAAAGGGTCTACAGTGGGATGAGGGCAGAGTTGGCTAAAGTAGACTGGGAACACAGACTAAACGGTGGCAGAATTGAGGAACAGTGGAGGACTTTTAAGGAGCTCTTTCATAGTGCTCAACAAAAATATATTCCAGTGAAAAAGAAGGGCGGCAAGAGAAGGGATAACCAGCCGTGGATAACCAAGGAAATAAAGGAAAGTATCAAATCAAAAACCAATGCGTATAAGGTGGCCAAGGTTAGTGGGAAACTAGAAGATTGGGAAAATTTTAAGCAACAGCAAAGAATGACTAAAAAAGCAATAAAGAAAGGGAAGATAGATTACAAAGGTAAACTTGCACAAAACATAAAAACAGATAGTAAAAGTTTCACCGATATATAAAACGGAAAAGAGTGACTAAAGTAAATGTTGGTCCCTTAGAAGATGAGAAGGGGGATTTAATAATGGGAAATGTGGAAATGGCTGAGACCTTAAACAATTATTTTGCTTCGGTCTTCACAGTGGAAGACACAAAAACCATGCCAAAAATTGCTGGTCACAGGAATGTGGGAAGGGAGGACCTCGAGACAATCACTATCACTAGGTGGGTAGTGCTGGACAGGCTAATGGGACTCAAGGTAGACAAGTCTCCTGGTCCTGATGAAATGCATCCCAGGGTATTAAAAGAGATGGCGGAAGTTATAGCAGATGCATTCGTTAGAATCTATCAAAATTCTCTGGACTCTGGGGAGGTACCAGCGGATTGGAAAGCAGCTAATGTAACGCCTCTGTTTAAAAAAGGGGGTAGACATAAGGCAGGTAACTATAGGCCAGTTAGTTTAACATCTGTTGTGGGGAAAATGCTTGAAGCTATCATTAAGGAAGAAATAGCGGGACATCTAAAAAGGAATAGTGCAATCAAGCAGACACAGCATGGATTCATGAAGGGGAAATCATGTTTAACTAATTTACTGGAATTCTTTGAGGATATAACGAGCATGGTGGATCGAGGTGCACTGATGGATGTGGTGTATTTAGATTTCCAAAAGGCATTCGATAAGGTGCCACACAGAAGGTTACTAAAGAAGATAAAGGTACGCAGAGTCAGAGTAAATGTATTAGCATGGATCGAGAATTGGCTGGCGAACAGAAAGCAGAGAGTCGGGATAAATGGGTCCGTTTCCGGTTGGAAATCGGTGGTTAGTGGTGTGCCACAGGGATCGGTGCTGGGACCACAACTGTTTACAATATACATAGATGACCTAGAAGAGGGGACAGAGTGTAGTGTAACAAAATTTGCAGATGACACTGAGATTAGTGGGAAAGCAGGTTGTGTAGAGGACAGAGAGAGGCTGCAAAGAGATTTGGATAGATGAAGCGAATGGGCTAAGGTTTGGCAGATGGAATACAATGTCGGAAAGTGTGAGGTCATCCACCTTGGGAAAAAAACAGTAAAAGGGAATATTATTTGAATGGGGAGAAATTACAACATGCTGCGGTGCAGAGGGACCTGGGGGTCCTTGTGCATGAATCCCAAAAAGTTAGTTTGCAGGTGCAACAGGTAATCAGGAAGGCGAATGGAATGTTGGCCTTCATTGCGAGAGGGATGGAGTACAAAAGCAGGGAGGTCCTGCTGCAACTGTATCGGGTATTGGTGAGGCCACACCTGGAGTACTGCGTGCAGTTTTGGTCACCTTACTTAAGGAAGGATATACTGGCTTTGGAGGGGGTACAGAGATGATTCACTCGGCTGATTCCGGAGATGAGGGGGTTACCTTATGATGATAGATTGAGTAGACTGGGTCTTTACTCGTTGGAGTTCAGAAGGATGAGGGGTGATCTTATAGAAACATTTAAACTAATGAAAGGGATAGACAAGATAGAGTCAGAGAGGTTGTTTCCACTGGTCGGGGAGACTAGAACTAGGGGGCACAGCCTCAAAATACGGGGGAGCCAATTTAAAACCAAGTTGAGAAGGAATTTCTTCTCCCAGAGGGTTGTGAATCTGTGGAATTCTCTGCCCAAGGAAGCAGTTGAGGCTGGCTCATTGAATGTATTCAAGTCACAGATAGATAGATTTTTAACCAATAAGGGAATTAAGGGTTACGGGGAGCGGGCGGGTAAGTGGAGCTGAGTCCACGACCAGATCAGCCATGATCTTGTTGAATGGCGGAGCAGGCTCGAGGGGCTCGATGGCCTACTCCTGTCCTAATTCTTATGTTCTTATGTTCTTCTGGGACCGGGTGTCACAGTGGGTTAGATACACTGTCCTTTCCCCCTCTGGGACCGGGTGTCACAGTGCGTTAGATACACTGCCCTTTCCCCCTCTGGGACCAGGTGTCACAGTGTGTTAGATACACTGTCCTTTCCCCTTCTGGGACCGGGGTGTCACAGTGCGTTAGATACACTGTCCTTTCCCCCTCTGGGACCGGGTGTCACAGTGCGTTAGATACACTGTCCTTTCCCCCTCTGGGACCGGGTGTCACAGTGTGTTAGATACACTGTCCTTTCCCTCTCTGGGACCGGGTGTCACAGTGTGTTAGATACACTGTCCTTTCCCCCTCTGGGACCGGGTGTCACAGTGTGTTAGATACACTGTCCTTTCCCTCTCTGGGACCGGGTGTCACAGTGTGTTAGATACACTGTCCTTTCCCCCTCTGGGACCGGGTGTCACAGTGCGTTAGATACACTGTCCTTTCCCCCTCTGGGACCAGGTGTCACAGTGTGTTAGATACACTGTCCTTTCCCCCTCTGGGACCGGGTGTCACAGTGTGTTGGATACACTGTCCTTTCCCCCTCTGGGACCGGGTGTCACAGTGTGTTAGATACACTGTCCTTTCCCCCTCTGGGACTGGGTGTCACAGTGCGTTAGATACACTGTCCTTTCCCCCTCTGGGACCGGGTGTCACAGTGCGTTAGATACACTGTCCTTTCCCCCTCTGGGACCGGGTGTCACAGTGTGTTAGATACACTGTCCTTTCCCCCTCTGGGACCGGGTGTCACAGTGTGTTAGATACACTGTCCTTTCCCCCTCTGGGACCGGGTGTCACAGTGCGTTAGATACACTGTCCTTTCCCTCTCTGATCTAGCAGATAACAGTTGTTCCTCTGTCCTTGCTGCTCTGTGTGAGTCACAACCCCTCACTGGGTGAACGTTCACTCACTGTGTTAATTTGGATCTGAGCTGGAGTGGCACTTTCTCTGTTCGGGGTGGGCAGCAAATAGTTAACATGTTTCAATCACCAGACCAGAGCCAAACATTCCTGGGCTGTCCAGACACACGGAATTGCTTGCCAGTCTGAGCTGCAATGAAATAGAAGCTTTTTTTTCCTTAAAACGAACAAGATTAAACCATTTGTCCCGCTCATTCACATTAAGTACACAGAAAATCTCATTCCCTTCTGTTTCATGTCAGTACCAGTTATTGGTCATACAATCCTCCTGCTTGTTTTAGCGTGTGCCAATACATAGCCCCGCTCACTCCTGCTCAATCTGGCCTGCCATATCCTGAAATACTCTATGTATCATTCTACCCTCTGCCAAATCTGATTGGATGTTTCTTGGGGTTGGACACGAAACACACACGCAGGACCAGACAGGAGTGAATCGTACTGCACGTGTACAGGAGACACTGAGACACACACGGGGTGTACAGGACCAGACGGGAGTGGATCGTTTCCTCTTAGCTACTGAAACACAGGAACAGGAGGAGGCCCATTCAGTCCCTCGAGCCAGTTACATTAGGAACAGGAGGAGGCCCATTCAGCCCCTTGAGCCCATTACACAGGAACAGGAGGAGGCCCATTCAGCCCCTCGAGCCTGTTACACAGGAACAGGAGGAGGCCCATTCAGCCCCTCGAGCCTGTTACACAGGAACAGGAGGAGACCATTCAGCCCCTCGAGCCTGTTACACAGGAACAGGAGGAGGCCCATTCAGCCCCTCGAGCCCCTTACACAGGAACAGGAGGAGGCCCATTCAGCCCCTCGAGCCTGTTACACAGGAACAGGAGGAGGCCCATTCAGCCCCTCGAGCCTGTTACACAGGAACAGGAGGAGGCCCATTCAGCCCCTCGAGCCTGTTACACGGGAACAGGAGGAGGCCCATTCAGCCCCTCGAGCCTGTTACACAGGAACAGGAGGAGGCCATTCAGTCCCTCGAGCCTGTTACACAGGAACAGGAGGAGGCCCATTCAGCCCCTCGAGCCTGTTACACAGGAACAGGAGGAGGCCATTCAGCCTCTCGAGCCTGTTACACAGGAACAGGAGGAGGCCCATTCAGCCCCTCGAGCCTGTGACACAGGAACAGGAGGAGTCCATTCAGCCCCTCGAGCCTGTGACACAGGAACAAGAGGAGGCCATTCAGCCCCTCGAGGCTGTGACACAGGAACAGGAGGAGGCCATTCAGCCCCTCGAGCCTGTTACACAGGAACAGGAGGAGGCCATTCAGCCCCTCGAGCCTGTGACACAGGAACAGGAGGAGGCCATTCAGCCCCTCGAGCCTGTTACTCAGGAACAGGAGGAGGCCCATTCAGCCCCTCGAGCCTGTTGCACAGGAACAGGAGGAGGCCCATTCAGCCCCTCGAGCCTGTTACACAGGAACAGGAGGAGGCCCATTCAGCCCCTCGAGCCTGTTACACAGGAACAGGAGGAGGCCATTCAGCCCCTCGAGCCTGTTACACAGGAACAGGAGGAGGTCATTCAGCCCCTCGAGTCTGTTACACAGGAACAGGAGGAGGCCATTCAGCCCCTCGAGCCTGTTACACAGGAACAGGAGGAGGTCATTCAGCCCCTCGAGCCTGTTACACAGGAACAGGAGGAGGCCCATTCAGCCCCTCGAGTCTGTTACACAGGAACAGGAGGAGGCCATTCAGCCCCTCGAGCTTGTTATACAGGAACAGGAGGAGGCCCATTCAGCCCCTCGAGCCTGTTACACAGGAACAGGAGGAGGCCCATTCAGCCCCTCGAGCCTGTTACACAGGAACAGGAGGAGGCCCATTCAGCCCCTCGAGCCTGTTACACAGGAACAGGAGGAGGCCCATTCAGCCCCTCAAGCCTGTTACACAGGAACAGGAGGAGGCCCATTCAGCCCCTCGAGCCTGTTCCCCCATTCAATCAGATCCTGGCTGATCTGCTTCTGAATTCCATTTACCCGTTGCTCCATACCCCTCGAGACCCTGACCCAACAATCTTCTCACCATCTCAAACTTGAAAGCTCCAATTGTCCCCCAGCCTCAACAGCCTTTTGGGGGAGAGAGTTCCAGATTCCCACGGCCCTGTGTGTGAAGAAGTGTTTGCTGACAACAGCCCTGAATGTCCTGGCTCTAATTTGAAGGTTATGCCCCTTATTCTGGGTTCCCCGTGACCAGAGGATATAGTTTCTCCCCATCTACCCGATCGAATCCTTCAATCATCTTAAACACCTCGATTCGATCACTGCTTAACCCTCTATACTCGAGGTATGACAGGCCAAGTCTGTCCTCATCATTTAAAGAAAGACTTGCATTTATATCGCGTCTTTCACCACTTCAGAATGTCCCAAAGTGTTACACAGCCAACTAAATACTTTTGAAGTGTCGGTCACTGTAGCAAAGGCGGCAGCCATTATGCGCACAGCAAGCTCCCAAAGACAGCCAATGTGATAAGGACCAGATGATATGTTTTAGTCATGTTGGTCGAGAGATAAATATTAGCCCCAGGACACAGGGGAGAAGGCCTCCAGACCTCTGCTTGAATGGTGGCCATGGGAAATTCTACATCCAGCTGACAGGGTCAATGGGTCCCTCGGTTTAATGTCTCATCCAAAAGACAGCACCTCTAACAGTGCAGCGCTCCCTCAGTACTGCCCCTCCGACAGTGCAGCGCTCGCTCAGTACTGACCCTCCAACAGTGCAGTGCTCTCTCAGTACTGAGGGAGTGCTGCACTGTCGGAGGGGCAGTACCGAGGGAGTGCTGCACTGTCGGAGGGGCAGTACCGAGGGAGTGCTGCACTGTCGGAGGGGCAGTACCGAGGGAGTGCTGCACTGTCGGAGGGGCAGTACCGAGGGAGTGCTGCACTGTCGGAGGGGCAGTACCGAGGGAGTGCTGCACTGTCGGAGGGGCAGTACCGAGGGAGTGCTGCACTGTCGGAGGGGCAGTACTGAGGGAGTGCTGCACTGTCGGAGAGGTAGTACTGAGAGAGTGCTGCACTGTCGGAGGGGCAGTACTGAGGGAGTGCTGCACTGTCGGAGAGGTAGTACTGAGAGAGTGCTGCACTGTCGGAGGGGCAGTACCGAGGGAGTGCTGCACTGTCGGAGGGCCAGTACTGAGGGAGTGCCGCACTGTCGGAGGGGCAGTACTGGGGGAGTGCTGCACTGTCGGAGAGGTAGTACTGAGAGAGTGCTGCACTGTCGGAGGGGCAGTACCGAGGGAGTGCCACACTGTCGGAGGGGCAGTACTGAGGGAGTGCTGCACTGTCGGAGGGGCAGAACTGAGGGAGTGCCGCACTGTCAGAGGGGCAGAACTGAGGGAGTGCCGCACTGTCAGAGGGGCAGTACAGAGGGAGTGCTGCACTGTCGGAGGGGCAGTACTGAGGGAGTGCTGCACTGTCGGAGGGGCAGTACTGAGGGAGTGCAGCACTGTCGGAGGGGCAGTACTGAGGGAGTGCCGCACTGTCGGAGGGGCAGTACTGAGGGAGTGCCACACTGTCGGAGGGGCAGTACTGAGGGAGTGCTGCACTGTCGGAGGGGCAGAACTGAGGGAGCGCCGCACTGTCAGAGGGGCAGTACTGAGGGAGTGCCGCACTGTCAGAGGGGCAGTACTGAGGGAGTGCCGCACTGTCGGAGGGTCAGTACTGAGGGAGTGCCGCACTGTCGGAGAGGCAGTACTGAGGGAGTGCCGCACTGTCAGAGGGGCAGTACTGAGGGAGTGCTGCACTGTCGGAGGGTCTGTACTGAGGGAGTGCTGCACTGTCGGAGAGGCAGTACTGAGGGAGTGCTGCACTGTCGGAGGAGCAGTACTGAGGGAGTGCCGCACTGTCGGAGGTGCCAGATTGTGGATGAGACGTAAAACCGAGGCCCAGCCTACCCTCTCAGGTTGATGTAAATGATCCCCGGTGTCCTGGGGCCAATATTTATCCCTCAAACAACATCGCAAATAAAGTTGATCTGGTCATTATCACGTTGCTGTTAGTGGGAGCTTACTGTGCGCACATTGGCTGCAGCGTTTCCCACATTACTACACTCCAAAAGTAATTCGCTTCCTGTAAAGCGCTTTGGGACGTCCGATGGTCGTGAGAGGCGCTATAGAAATGCAAGTCTCTCGTTATTTGTGGAGGTAAACCATGCTGGTCGGTCGTGGTGGGCCTCAGTCAGAAACCGTGCTGTGCCCCTTCCAATGCTTCCTGCTGGCTGAGGTGGCCACCATGGTGCCTGTGGGCCCCTGGACAGTCCTCCCAACCCGCCCAGGCCAAAGGTGGATTGCGAGAGGTCAAGGTGCTCGCGAGTGTAAATCACATCCGAGCAGGGGAGGCAGGGGACGAGGCCAAGTGGTGCCGGCCAACTTGGCAGCCTGGTCCTGCAGCACTCAGGAGCCTCAGATAAGAGCGTCTACAACCAGCCAGACCAAACCTCCGATGTCTTGATCCCAATCCAGCTGGGCCGGGAGCCAACTCTGGCCCTGACCCAGTCTATGGCCGCGAGGTGCCTTCAAAGAGGAGAATAAGCTTTCCAACAGCTGCCCATTCTCAGTCTCTCTTTTTAACTCATTAGCACGTCAACATCTGACACTGCTGCCTCAGTACAGCACGGGTTAGATACAGAGTAAAGCTCCCTCTACACTGTCCCATCAAACATTCCCAGGGCAGGTACAGCACGGGTTAGATACAGAGTAAAGCTCCCTCTACACTGTCCCATCAAACACTCCCAGGACAGGTACAGCACGGGTTAGATACAGAGTAAATCTTCCTCTACACTGTCCCATCAAACACTCCCAGGGCAGGTACAGCACGGGGTTAGATATAGAGTAAAGCTCCCTCTACACTGTCCCATCAAACACTCCCAGAACAGGTACAGGGGGTTAGATACAGAGTAAAGCTCCCTCTACACTGTCCCATCAAACACTCCCAGGGCAGGTACAGGGGGTTAGATACAGAGTAAAGCTCCCTCTACACTGTCCCATCAAACACTCCCAGGGCAGGTACAGCACAGCGTTAGATACAGAGTAAAGCTCCTTCTACACTGTCCCATCAAACACTCCCAGGGCAGGTACAGGGGGTTAGATACAGAGTAAAGCTCCCTCTACACTGTCCCATCAAACACTCCCAGGGCAGGTACAGCACGGGGTTAGATACAGAGTAAAGCTCACTCTACACTGTCCCATCACACACTCCCAGGGTAGGTACAGCACGGGGTTAGATACAGAGTAAAGCTCTCTCTACACTGTCCCATCAAACACTCCCAGGGCAGGTACAGCATGGGGTTAGATACAGAGTAAAGTTCCTTCTACACTGTCCCATCAAACACTCCCAGGGCAGGTACAGCATGGGGTTAGATACAGAGTAAAGTTTCCTCTACACTGTCCCATCAAACACTCCCAGGGCAGGTACAGCACGGGTTGGATATAGAGTAAAGCTCCCTCTACACTGTCCCATCAAACACTCCCAGGGCAGGTACAGGGGGTTAGATACAGAGTAAAGCTCCCTCTACACTGTCCCATCAAACACCCCCAGGGCAGGTACAGGGGGTTAGATACAGAGTAAAGCTCCCTCTACACTGTCCCATCAAACACTCCCAGGGCAGGTACAGGGGGTTAGATACAGAGTAAAGCTCCCCCTACACTGTCCCATCAAACACTCCCAGGGCAGGTACAGGGGGTTAGATACAGAATAAAGCTCCCTCTACACTGTCCCATCAAACACTCCCAGGGCAGGTACAGGGGGTTAGATACAGAGTAAAGCTCCCTCTACACTGTCCCATCAAACACTCCCAGGACAGGTACAGGGGGTTAGATACAGAGTAAAGCTCCCTCTACACTGTCCCATCAAACATTCCCAGGGCAGGTACAGCACGGGTTAGATACAGAGTAAAGCTCCCTCTACACTGTCCCATCAAACACTCCCAGGACAGGTACAGCACGGGTTAGATACAGAGTAAATCTCCCTCTACACTGTCCCATCAAACACTCCCAGGGCAGGTACAGCACGGGGTTAGATATAGAGTAAAGCTCCCTCTACACTGTCCCATCAAACACTCCCAGGACAGGTACAGGGGGTTAGATACAGAGTAAAGCTCCCTCTACACTGTCCCATCAAACACTCCCAGGGCAGGTACAGGGGGTTAGATACAGAGTAAAGCTCCCTCTACACTGTCCCATCAAACACTCCCAGGGCAGGTACAGCACAGCGTTAGATACAGAGTAAAGCTCCTTCTACACTGTCCCATCAAACACTCCCAGGGCAGGTACAGGGGGTTAGATACAGAGTAAAGCTCCCTCTACACTGTCCCATCAAACACTCCCAGGGCAGGTACAGCACGGGGTTAGATACAGAGTAAAGCTCCCTCTACACTGTCCCATCACACACTCCCAGGGTAGGTACAGCACGGGGTTAGATACAGAGTAAAGCTCTCTCTACACTGTCCCATCAAACACTCCCAGGGCAGGTACAGCATGGGGTTAGATACAGAGTAAAGTTCCTTCTACACTGTCCCATCAAACACTCCCAGGGCAGGTACAGCACGGGTTAGATACAGAGTAAAGTTCCCTCTACACTGTCCCATCAAACACTCCCAGGGCAGGTACAGCACGGGTTAGATACAGAGTAAAGCTCCCTCTACACTGTCCCATCAAACACTCCCAGGGCAGGTACAGGGGGTTAGATACAGAGTAAAGCTCCCTCTACACTGTCCCATCAAACACTCCCAGGGCAGGTACAGGGGGTTAGATACAGAGTAAAGCTCCCTCTACACTGTCCCATCAAACACCCCCAGGGCAGGTACAGGGGGTTAGATACAGAGTAAAGCTCCCTCTACACTGTCCCATCAAACACTCCCAGGGCAGGTACAGGGGGTTAGATACAGAGTAAAGCTCCCCCTACACTGTCCCATCAAACACTCCCAGGGCAGGTACAGGGGGTTAGATACAGAGTAAAGCTCCCTCTACACTGTCCCATCAAACACTCCCAGGGCAGGTACAGCACGGGGTTAGATATAGAGTAAAGCTCCCTCTACACTGTCCCATCAAACACTCCCAGAACAGGTACAGGGGGTTAGATACAGAGTAAAGCTCCCTCTACACTGTCCCATCAAACACTCCCAGGGCAGGTACAGGGGGTTAGATACAGAGTAAAGCTCCCTCTACACTGTCCCATCAAACACTCCCAGGGCAGGTACAGCACAGCGTTAGATACAGAGTAAAGCTCCTTCTACACTGTCCCATCAAACACTCCCAGGGCAGGTACAGGGGGTTAGATACAGAGTAAAGCTCCCTCTACACTGTCCCATCAAACACTCCCAGGGCAGGTACAGCACGGGGTTAGATACAGAGTAAAGCTCACTCTACACTGTCCCATCACACACTCCCAGGGTAGGTACAGCACGGGGTTAGATACAGAGTAAAGCTCTCTCTACACTGTCCCATCAAACACTCCCAGGGCAGGTACAGCATGGGGTTAGATACAGAGTAAAGTTCCTTCTACACTGTCCCATCAAACACTCCCAGGGCAGGTACAGCATGGGGTTAGATACAGAGTAAAGTTTCCTCTACACTGTCCCATCAAACACTCCCAGGGCAGGTACAGCACGGGTTGGATATAGAGTAAAGCTCCCTCTACACTGTCCCATCAAACACTCCCAGGGCAGGTACAGGGGGTTAGATACAGAGTAAAGCTCCCTCTACACTGTCCCATCAAACACTCCCAGGGCAGGTACAGGGGGTTAGATACAGAGTAAAGCTCCCTCTACACTGTCCCATCAAACACCCCCAGGGCAGGTACAGGGGGTTAGATACAGAGTAAAGCTCCCTCTACACTGTCCCATCAAACACTCCCAGGGCAGGTACAGGGGGTTAGATACAGAGTAAAGCTCCCCCTACACTGTCCCATCAAACACTCCCAGGGCAGGTACAGGGGGTTAGATACAGAATAAAGCTCCCTCTACACTGTCCCATCAAACACTCCCAGGGCAGGTACAGGGGGTTAGATACAGAGTAAAGCTCCCTCTACACTGTCCCATCAAACACTCCCAGGACAGGTACAGGGGGTTAGATACAGAGTAAAGCTCCCTCTACACTGTCCCATCAAACATTCCCAGGGCAGGTACAGCACGGGTTAGATACAGAGTAAAGCTCCCTCTACACTGTCCCATCAAACACTCCCAGGACAGGTACAGCACGGGTTAGATACAGAGTAAATCTCCCTCTACACTGTCCCATCAAACACTCCCAGGGCAGGTACAGCACGGGGTTAGATATAGAGTAAAGCTCCCTCTACACTGTCCCATCAAACACTCCCAGGACAGGTACAGGGGGTTAGATACAGAGTAAAGCTCCCTCTACACTGTCCCATCAAACACTCCCAGGGCAGGTACAGGGGGTTAGATACAGAGTAAAGCTCCCTCTACACTGTCCCATCAAACACTCCCAGGGCAGGTACAGCACAGCGTTAGATACAGAGTAAAGCTCCTTCTACACTGTCCCATCAAACACTCCCAGGGCAGGTACAGGGGGTTAGATACAGAGTAAAGCTCCCTCTACACTGTCCCATCAAACACTCCCAGGGCAGGTACAGCACGGGGTTAGATACAGAGTAAAGCTCCCTCTACACTGTCCCATCACACACTCCCAGGGTAGGTACAGCACGGGGTTAGATACAGAGTAAAGCTCTCTCTACACTGTCCCATCAAACACTCCCAGGGCAGGTACAGCATGGGGTTAGATACAGAGTAAAGTTCCTTCTACACTGTCCCATCAAACACTCCCAGGGCAGGTACAGCACGGGTTAGATACAGAGTAAAGTTCCCTCTACACTGTCCCATCAAACACTCCCAGGGCAGGTACAGCACGGGTTAGATACAGAGTAAAGCTCCCTCTACACTGTCCCATCAAACACTCCCAGGGCAGGTACAGGGGGTTAGATACAGAGTAAAGCTCCCTCTACACTGTCCCATCAAACACTCCCAGGGCAGGTACAGGGGGTTAGATACAGAGTAAAGCTCCCTCTACACTGTCCCATCAAACACCCCCAGGGCAGGTACAGGGGGTTAGATACAGAGTAAAGCTCCCTCTACACTGTCCCATCAAACACTCCCAGGGCAGGTACAGGGGGTTAGATACAGAGTAAAGCTCCCCCTACACTGTCCCATCAAACACTCCCAGGGCAGGTACAGGGGGTTAGATACAGAGTAAAGCTCCCTCTACACTGTCCCATCAAACACTCCCAGGGCAGGTACAGGGGGTTAGATACAGAGTAAAGCTCCCTCTACACTGTCCCATCAAACACTCCCAGGGCAGGTACAGGGGGTTAGATACAGAGTAAAGCTCCCTCTACACTGTCCCATCAAACACTCCCAGGGCAGGTACAGGGGGTTAGATACAGAGTAAAGCTCCCTCTACACTGTCCCATCAAACACTCCCAGGGCAGGTACAGGGGGTTAGATACAGAGTAAATCTCCCTCTACACTGTCCCATCAAACACTCCCAGGGCAGGTACAGCACGGGGTTAGATATAGAGTAAAGCTCCCTCTACACTGTCCCATCAAACACTCCCAGGACAGGTACAGGGGGTTAGATACAGAGTAAAGCTCCCTCTACACTGTCCCATCAAACACTCCCAGGGCAGGTACAGGGGGTTAGATACAGAGTAAAGCTCCCTCTACACTGTCCCATCAAACACTCCCAGGGTAGGTACAGCACGGGGTTAGATACAGAGTAAAGCTCTCTCTACACTGTCCCATCAAACACTCCCAGGGCAGGTACAGCATGGGGTTAGATACAGAGTAAAGTTCCTTCTACACTGTCCCATCAAACACCCCCAGGGCAGGTACAGCACGGGTTAGATACAGAGTAAAGTTCCCTCTACACTGTCCCATCAAACACACCCAGGGCAGGTACAGCACGGGTTAGATACAGAGTAAAGCTCCCTCTACACTGTCCCATCAAACACTCCCAGGGCAGGTACAGGGGGTTAGATACAGAGTAAAGCTCCCTCTACACTGTCCCATCAAACACTCCCAGGGCAGGTACAGGGGGTTAGATACAGAGTAAAGCTCCCTCTACACTGTCCCATCAAACACCCCCAGAGCAGGTACAGGGGGTGAGATACAGAGTAAAGCTCCCTCTACACTGTCCCATCAAACACTCCCAGGGCAGGTACAGGGGGTTAGATACAGAGTAAAGCTCCCCCTACACTGTCCCATCAAACACTCCCAGGGCAGGTACAGGGGGTTAGATACAGAGTAAAGCTCCCTCTACACTGTCCCATCAAACACTCCCAGAGCAGGTACAGGGGGTTAGATACAGAGTAAAGCTCCCTCTACACTGTCCCATCAAACACTCCCAGGGCAGGTACAGCACGGGTTAGATACAGAGTAAAGCTCCCTCTACACTGTCCCATCAAACACTCCCAGGGCAGGTACAGGGGGTTAGATACAGAGTAAAGCTCCCTCTACACTGTCCCATCAAACACTCCCAGGGCAGGTACAGGGGGTTAGACACAGAGTAAAGCTCCCCCTTCTCTCGAGTCCTCGGTAACGTTGCTCAGCAACATGTGAGTGCTGTAGTGAAGAGTTACGGCTGGCTGTGGGAATGCGAGGGAATGGTCTGGCCCGCAGGGAGTTGAGTCGGACAGCGGAGAGGTGACAGGGGCCAGCCCTGTAAAAGTCAGAGGTGATGGATGGAGGGTCAGAGGGGGTTGGTGCCCTCTGCCCTGCCCCCGACCTCAGCAGCCCTGCGTTCACAGGCTGAAGAATTCGGCTTGACATGCTCCCTGGCGAACCTTGACCCTGCCTGCCGTGGACCTCCTGTTTTTATCTGCGCCCTCGGCCTGAGCATCTGGTGTGAATTCTCTCGCCCCTGTCCGAAACTGTGCCGACTGAGCGGGGACTGAGGGAATGAGCAGCCGTCGGAGCGGCTTGTGTGTGTTTCTTTTTTTTTTTAACTTTCTCCCTCCTGTCTTCAGCTGGAGGCGGGGCCTGAGCGGCGTGGGCGGGGCCTGGCAAGCTCGGCGGGGAGAGAGCTGATTGGGCGCCGGCTCCGCTGGCCCGAGGCGGTGCCTTGGCCAGAGGGTTTAAAAGGAGGGCCGGCTCCAGCCGCTGGCCGAGAGTGAGCTCGGGAGTGCGGACCGGCCCCAAAACCTCCCCCCCACAGCGTGTCTCAAGTGCCCTCCGCTGCGCTCTCCCGCCCGGTCCGCTTCCAGCATGACGGCTTCGCATTGGCTGCCCCTCTGTCTCGTGCTGTGCCTGACCCAGCTCACTCTGCAGAAAGGTAAGAGGGGGAGGCGAGGGGGGGGGGGCGAGGGGGCGGGGGGGGGGCGAGAGCCGAGACGCAAACAGGGCGCGCTCATAACGGTCCGGCTCGCGTTACCTACAATTCCTCCCGGGTCTCGCCGCGAGACTCCGAAATCCGTACGGGAAAGAACATTTGAACTGCTGTTTGTCAATTTCTTTTCCCCCCCACCCCCTGCCCCTCCCCACCCCCCCCCCGGCCTCCACTTACCCAGTTGTCGTTCATTTCTCCTTCCCGTTTTTTATCCGGGCTGTTTCTATCCGCCGAGAGAATGTGTCCCGAGCTCGACTCGCCAGCAACACGGGGCTGTCCGGTAATATGAGAAGGAGCTGCAGCATTTGGACATTGCAGAATGGGTTCGAGGCTGCGAAGGGGAGAGGCGGGGGGGGGGTGGGGGGGGGCGCGAAGCCACAGGCTGCGTCCGAGGAATCTGTCGGTTGTGGACAGGCGCGGGTTAAACAGGACCCGGGGGCGGCGGGGGCTGGGGGGGGGGGGTGAGTTGGGATAATGGGGGGGAGAGAGAGAGAGAGAGAGAGACTTGGGAGAGTGGGGCAGAGACAGAGACTGGGGAGAGGGCGTTAGAGAGAGAGAGCGACAGAGACTGGGGACTGTGTCACAGAGAGAGAGAGAGACTGGGCAGTGTGTTAGAGAGAGAGAGAGAGAGAGAGACTGGGGAGAGGGCGTTAGAGAGAGAGCGACAGAGACTGGGGACTGTGTCACAGAGAGAGAGAGAGAGACTGAGGAGTGTGTTAGAGAGAGAGAGAGACTGGGGACTGTGTCACAGAGAGAGAGAGAGACTGGGCAGTGTGTTAGAGAGAGAGAGAGAGAGAGAGACTGGGGAGAGGGCGTTAGAGAGAGAGCGACAGAGACTGGGGACTGTGTCACAGAGAGAGAGAGAGAGACTGAGGAGTGTGTTAGAGAGAGAGAGCGACAGAGACTGGGGACTGTGTCACAGAGAGAGAGAGAGAGACTGAGGAGTGTGTTAGAGAGAGAGAGAGAGAGAGAGACTGGGGACTGTGTCACAGAGAGAGAGAGAGAGACTGAGGAGTGTGTTAGAGAGAGAGAGAGAGAGAGACTGAGGAGTGTGTTAGAGAGAGAGAGAGAGAGAGACTGGGGACTGTGTCACAGAGAGAGAGAGAGACTGGGCAGTGTGTTAGAGAGAGAGAGAGAGAGAGACTGGGGAGAGGGCGTTAGAGAGAGAGAGCGACAGAGACTGGGGACTGTGTCACAGAGAGAGAGAGAGACTGAGGAGTGTGTTAGAGAGAGAGAGAGAGAGAGAGACTGGGGAGTGTGTTAGAGAGAGAGAGAGAGAGAGAGACTGGGGAGAGGGCGTTAGAGAGAGAGCGACAGAGACTGGGGACTGTGTCACAGAGAGAGAGAGAGAGACTGAGGAGTGTGTTAGAGAGAGAGAGAGAGAGAGAGACTGGGGACTGTGTCACAGAGAGAGAGAGAGACTGGGCAGTGTGTTAGAGAGAGAGAGAGAGAGAGACTGGGGAGTGTGTTAGAGAGAGAGAGACTGGGCAGTGTGTTAGAGAGAGAGAGAGAGAGAGACTGGGGAGTGTGTTAGAGAGAGAGAGGGAGACTGGGGAGTATGTGAGAGAGAGAGAGACTGGGGAGTCTGTTAGAGAGAGAGACTGGGGAGTGTGTTAGAGAGAGAGAGAGAGACTGGGCAGTGTGTTCGAGAGAGAGAGAGAGACTGGGGAGTATGTGAGAGAGAGAGAGAGAGACTGGGGAGTGTGTTAGAGAGAGAGAGGGAGACTGGGGAGTATGTGAGAGAGAGAGAGACTGGGGAGTCTGTTAGAGAGAGAGACTGGGGAGTGTGTTAGAGAGAGAGAGAGAGAGAGAGACTGGGGAGTGTGTTAGAGAGAGAGAGAGAGAGAGACTGGGGAGTGTTGGAGAGAGAGAGAGACTGGGGAGTGTGTTAGAGAGAGAGAGAGAGAGACTGGGGAGTATGTGAGAGAGAGAGAGAGAGACTGGGGAGTGTGTTAGAGAGAGAGAGGGAGACTGGGGAGTATGTGAGAGAGAGAGAGACTGGGGAGTCTGTTAGAGAGAGAGACTGGGGAGTGTGTTAGAGAGAGAGAGAGAGAGAGAGACTGGGGAGTGTGTTAGAGAGAGAGAGAGAGAGAGACTGGGGACTGTGTCACAGAGAGAGAGAGAGACTGGGCAGTGTGTTCGAGAGAGAGAGAGAGACTGGGGAGTGTGTTAGAGAGAGAGAGACTGGGGAGTGTGTTAGAGAGAGAGAGACTGGTGACTGTGTCACAGAGAGAGAGAGAGACTGAGGAGTGTGTTAGAGAGAGAGAGAGAGAGAGACTGGGGAGTGTTGGAGAGAGAGAGAGACTGGGGAGTGTGTTAGAGAGAGAGACTGGGGAGTGTGTTAGAGAGAGAGAGAGAGAGAGAGACTGGGGAGTGTGTTAGAGAGAGAGAGAGAGAGAGACTGGGGAGTGTTGGAGAGAGAGAGAGACTGGGGAGTGTGTTAGAGAGAGAGAGAGAGAGACTGGGGAGTATGTGAGAGAGAGAGAGAGAGACTGGGGAGTGTGTTAGAGAGAGAGAGGGAGACTGGGGAGTATGTGAGAGAGAGAGAGACTGGGGAGTCTGTTAGAGAGAGAGACTGGGGAGTGTGTTAGAGAGAGAGAGAGAGAGAGAGACTGGGGAGTGTGTTAGAGAGAGAGAGAGAGAGAGACTGGGGAGTGTTGGAGAGAGAGAGAGACTGGGGAGTGTGTTAGAGAGAGAGAGAGAGAGACTGGGGAGTATGTGAGAGAGAGAGAGAGAGACTGGGGAGTGTGTTAGAGAGAGAGAGGGAGACTGGGGAGTATGTGAGAGAGAGAGAGACTGGGGAGTCTGTTAGAGAGAGAGACTGGGGAGTGTGTTAGAGAGAGAGAGAGAGAGAGAGACTGGGGAGTGTGTTAGAGAGAGAGAGAGAGAGAGACTGGGGACTGTGTCACAGAGAGAGAGAGAGACTGGGCAGTGTGTTCGAGAGAGAGAGAGAGACTGGGGAGTGTGTTAGAGAGAGAGAGACTGGGGAGTGTGTTAGAGAGAGAGAGACTGGTGACTGTGTCACAGAGAGAGAGAGAGACTGAGGAGTGTGTTAGAGAGAGAGAGAGAGAGAGACTGGGGACTGTGTCACAGAGAGAGAGAGAGACTGGGCAGTGTGTTAGAGAGAGAGAGAGAGACTGGAGAGTGTGTTAGAGAGAGAGCGAGAGACTGGGGAATGTATTAGAGAGAGAGAGACTGATGAGTGTGTTAGAGAGAGAGAGAGAGAGAGACTGGGGAGTGTTGGAGAGAGAGAGAGACTGGGGAGTGTGTTAGAGAGAGAGAGAGAGAGACTGGGGAGTATGTGAGAGAGAGAGAGAGAGACTGGGGAGTGTGTTAGAGAGAGAGAGGGAGACTGGGGAGTATGTGAGAGAGAGAGAGACTGGGGAGTCTGTTAGAGAGAGAGACTGGGGAGTGTGTTAGAGAGAGAGAGAGAGAGAGAGACTGGGGAGTGTGTTAGAGAGAGAGAGAGAGACTGGGGAGTCTGTTAGAGAGAGAGAGCGAGAGATAGACTGGGGAGGGTAATAGAGAGAGAGAGACTGGGGAGTGTTTTAGAGTGAGAGAGAGAGACTGGGGAGTGTGTTAGAGAGAGAGACTGGGGAGTGTGTTAGAGAGAAAGAGAGAGACTGGGGAGTGTGTTAGAGAGAGAGAGAGAGACTGGGGAGTGTGTTCGAGAGAGAGAGAGAGAGACTGGGGAGTGTGTTAGAGAGAGAGAGACTGGGCAGTGTGTTAGAGAGAGAGAGAGAGAGTGGGGAGTGTGTTAGAGAGAGAGAGACTGGGCAGTGTGTTAGAGAGAGAGAGAGAGACTGGGGAGTGTGTTAGAGAGAGAGAGAGAGAAACTGGGGAGTGTGTTAGAGAGAGAGAGACTGGGCAGTGTGTTAGAGAGAGAGAGAGAGAGACTGGGGAGTGTGTTAGAGAGAGAGAGACTGGGCAGTGTGTTAGAGAGAGAGAGAGAGACTGGGGAATGTATTAGAGAGAGAGAGACTGATGAGTGTGTTAGAGAGAGAGAGAGAGAGAGACTGGGGAGTGTTTTAGAGAGAGAGAGACTGCGGTGTGTGTTAGAGAGAGAGAGAGAGACTGGGAATGTGTTGGAGAGAGAGAGAGAGACTGGGGAGTGTGTTAGAGAGAGAGAGAGAGACTGGGGAGTATGAGAGAGAGACAGAGAGACTGGGGAGTGTGTTAGAGAGAGAGGGGGAGACTGGGGAGTATGTTAGAGAGAGAGAGAGAGAGATAGACTGGGGTGGGTAATAGAGAGAGAGAGACTGGGGAGTGTTTTAGAGTGAGAGAGAGAGACTGGGGAGTCTGTTAGAGAGAGAGACTGGGGAGTGTGTTAGAGAGAGAGAGAGAGAGAGACTGGGGAGTGTGTTAGAGAGAGAGAGAGAGACTGGGGAGTCTGTTAGAGAGAGAGAGAGAGAGATAGACTGGGGTGGGTAATAGAGAGAGAGAGACTGGGGAGTGTTTTAGAGTGAGAGAGAGAGACTGGGGTGTGTTTTAGAGAGAGAGAGACTGGGGAGTGTGTTAGAGAGAGAGAAAGAGAGATATTGGGAGTGTGTTAGAGAGAGAGTGAGACTGGGGAGTGTGTTAGAGAGAGAGAGAGACTAGGGAGTGTGTTAGAGAGAGAGAGAGATTCTGGGGACTGTGTTAGAGAGAGAGAGAGACTGGGGAGTGTGTTCGAGAGAAAGAGAGAGATCCTGGGGAGTATGTTAGAGACAGATAGAGACTGGGGAGTGTGTTAGAGAGAGAGAGAGACTGGGGAGTGTGTTAGAGAGAGAGAGAGAGAGAGACTGGGGAGTGTGTTCGAGAGAGAGAGAGACTGGTGAGTGTGTTAGTGAGAGAGATAGACTGGGGAGTGTGTTAGAGAGAGAGAGAGAGAGAGACTGGGGAGTGTGTTAGAGAGAGAGAGAGAGAGAGAGAGAGACTGGGGCGGGTGTTAGAGAGAGAGAGAGAGACTGGGGAGTGTGTTAGAGAGAGAGAGAGAGACTGGGGAGTGTGTTAGAGAGAGAGAGAGAGACTGGGGAGTGTGTTAGAGAGAGAGAGAGACTGGGGAGTGTGTTAGAGAGAGAGAGAGACTGGGGAGTGTGTTAGAGAGAGAGACTGGGGAGTGTGTTAGAGAGAGAGAGACTGGGGAGTGTGTTAGAGAGAGAGACTGGGGAGTGTGTAAGAGAGAGAGAGAGAGACTGGGGAGTGTGTTAGAGAGAGAGAGAGAGAGATAGAGAGACTGGGGAGTGTGTGAGAGAGAGACTGGGGAGTGTGTTGGAGAGAGAGAGAGAAAGACTGGGGAGTGTGTGAGAGAGAGAGAGACTGGTGAGTGTGTTAGAGAGAGACTGGGGAGTGTGTTAGAGAGAGAGAGACCGGGGAGTGTGTTAGAGAGAGAGAGACTGGGAAGTGTGTTAGAGAGAGAGAGAGAGAGAGACTGGGGAGTGTGTTAGCGAGAGAGAGAGACCTGCGAATGTGTTATAGAGAGAGAGAGAGATACTGGGGAGTGTGTTAGAGAGAGAGAGAGACTGGAGAGTGTGTTAGAGAGAGGGAGAGACAGAGACTGGAGAGTGTGTTAGAGAGAGAGAGACTGCGGAGTGTGTTAGAGAGAGCGAGACTGGGGAGTGTGTTAGATTGGGAGAGAGAGACTGGAGAGTGTGTTAGAGAGAGAGAGACTGGGGAGTGTGTTAGGGAGAGAATGAGAGACTGGGGAGTGTGTTAGCGAGAGAGAGAGACCTGCGAATGTGTTATAGAGAGAGAGAGAGATACTGGGGAGTGTGTTAGAGAGAGAGAGAGACTGGAGAGTGTGTTAGAGAGAGGGAGAGACAGAGACTGGAGAGTGTGTTAGAGAGAGAGAGACTGCGGAGTGTGTTAGAGAGAGCGAGACTGGGGAGTGTGTTAGATTGGGAGAGAGAGACTGGAGAGTGTGTTAGAGAGAGAGAGACTGGGGAGTGTGTTAGGGAGAGAATGAGAGACTGGGGAGTGTGTTAGAGAGAGAGAGAGACTGGAGAGTGTGTTAGAGAGAGGGAGAGAGAGAGACTGGGGAGTGTGTTAGAGAGAGAGAGAGAGACTGGAGAGTGTGTTAGAGAGAGAGAGACTGGGGAGTGTGCTAGAGAGAGAGAGAGAGAGTGGAGAGTGTGTTAGGGAGAGAGAGAGAGACTGAGGAGTGTGTTAGAGAGAGAGAAAGACTGGGGAGTGTGTTAGAGAGAGAGAGAGTGGGGAGTGTGTTAGAGAGAGAGAGACTGGGGAGTGTGCTAGAGAGAGAGAGACTGGGGAGTGTTAGAGAGAGAGAGAGAGAGAGACTGGGGAGTGTGTTAGAGAGAGAGAGAGAGTGGGGAGTGTGTTAGGGAGAGAGAGAGAGACTGGGGAGTGTGTTAGTGAGAGAGAGAGAGCGAGATACTGCGGTATTGTGTTAGAGAGAGAGAGAGACTGGGGGGTGTGTTAGAGAGAGAGAGAGAGAGAGATATTGGGAGTGTGTTAGAGAGAGAGAGAGACTGGGGAGTGTGTTAGAGAGAGAGAGAGACTGGGGAGTGTGTTAGAGAGAGAGAGAGAGAGAGAGACTGGGGAGTGTGTTAGAGAGAGAGAGAGACTGGGGAGTGTGTTAGAGAGAGAGAGACTGCGGAGTGTGTTAGAGAGAGAGAAAGATTCTGGGGACTGTGTTAGAGACAGATAGAGACTGGGGAGTGTGTTAGAGAGAGAGAGAGACTGGGGAGTGTGAGAGAGAGACTGGGGCGTGTGTTAGAGAGAGAGAGAGACTGGGGAGTGTGTTAGAGAGAGAGAGACTGGGGAGTGTGTTAGAGAGAGAGAGAGACTGGGGAGTGTGAGAGAGAGACTGGGGCGTGTGTTAGAGAGAGAGAGACTGGGGAGTGTGTGAGAGAGAGAGACTGGGGAGTGTGTTAGAGAGAGAGAGAGAGAGAGACTGGGGAGTGTGTGAGAGAGAGACTGGGGAGTGTGTTAGAGAGAGAGAGAGAGACTGGGGAGTGTGTTAGAGAGAGAGAGACTGGGGAGTGTGTTAGAGAGAGAGAGTCTGGGGAGTGTGTTAGAGAGAGAGAGAGAGAGATAGAGAGACTGGGGAGTGTGTGAGAGAGAGACTGGGGAGTGTGTTGGAGAGAGAGAGAGAAAGACTGGGGAGTGTGTGAGAGAGAGAGAGACTGCTGAGTGTGTTAGAGAGAGACTGGGGAGTGTGTTAGAGAGAGAGAGACTGGGGAGTGTGTTAGAGAGAGAGAGACTGGGAAGTGTGTTAGAGAGAGAGAGAGAGAGAGACTGGGGAGTGTGTTAGAGAGAGCGAGAGAGAGACTGGGGAGTGTGTTAGAGAGAGAGAGAGACTGGGGAGTGTGTTAGCGAGAGAGAGAGACCTGCGAATGTGTTATAGAGAGAGAGAGAGATACTGGGGAGTGTGTTAGAGAGAGAGAGAGACTGGAGAGTGTGTTAGAGAGAGGGAGAGACAGAGACTGGAGAGTGTGTTAGAGAGAGAGAGACTGGGGAGTGTGTTAGAGAGAGAGAGAGACTGGTGAGTGTGTTAGAAAGAGAGAGAGAGAGACTGGGGAGTCTGTTAGAGAGAGAGAGAGAGTGGGGAGTGTGTTAGAGAGAGAGAGACTGGAGAGTGTGTTAGATTGGGAGAGAGAGACTGGAGAGTGTGTTAGAGAGAGGGAGAGAGAGAGACTGCGGAGTGTGTTAGAGAGAGCGAGACTGGGGAGTGTGTTAGATTGGGAGAGAGAGACTGGAGAGTGTGTTAGAGAGAGAGAGACTGGGGAGTGTGTTAGGGAGAGAATGAGAGACTGGGGAGTGTGTTAGAGAGAGAGAGAGACTGGGGAGTGTGTTAGAGAGAGGGAGAGAGAGAGACTGGGGAGTGTGTTAGAGAGAGAGAGAGAGACTGGAGAGTGTGTTAGAGAGAGAGAGACTGGGGAGTGTGCTAGAGAGAGAGAGAGAGAGTGGAGAGTGTGTTAGGGAGAGAGAGAGAGACTGAGGAGTGTGTTAGAGAGAGAGAAAGACTGGGGAGTGTGTTAGAGAGAGAGAGACTGGGGAGTGTGCTAGAGAGAGAGAGACTGGGGAGTGTTAGAGAGAGAGAGAGAGAGAGACTGGGGAGTGTGTTAGAGAGAGAGAGAGAGAGTGGGGAATGTGTTAGGGAGAGAGAGAGAGACTGGGGAGTGTGTTAGTGAGAGAGAGAGAGCGAGATACTGCGGTATTGTGTTAGAGAGAGAGAGAGACTGGGGGGTGTGTTAGAGAGAGAGAGAGAGAGAGATATTGGGAGTGTGTTAGAGAGAGAGAGAGACTGGGGAGTGTGTTAGAGAGAGAGAGAGACTGGGGAGTGTGTTAGAGAGAGAGAGAGAGAGAGACTGGGGAGTGTGTTAGAGAGAGAGAGAGACTGGGGAGTGTGTTAGAGAGAGAGAGACTGCGGAGTGTGTTAGAGAGAGAGAAAGATTCTGGGGACTGTGTTAGAGACAGATAGAGACTGGGGAGTGTGTTAGAGAGAGAGAGAGACTGGGGAGTGTGAGAGAGAGACTGGGGCGTGTGTTAGAGAGAGAGAGAGACTGGGGAGTGTGTTAGAGAGAGAGAGACTGGGGAGTGTGTTAGAGAGAGAGAGAGACTGGGGAGTGTGAGAGAGAGACTGGGGCGTGTGTTAGAGAGAGAGAGAGACTGGGGAGTGTGTTAGAGAGAGAGAGACTGGGGAGTGTGTGAGAGAGAGAGACTGGGGAGTGTGTTAGAGAGAGAGAGAGAGAGACTGGGGAGTGTGTGAGAGAGAGACTGGGGAGTGTGTTAGAGAGAGAGAGAGAGACTGGGGAGTGTGTTCGAGAGAGAGAGACTGGGGAGTGTGTTAGAGAGATAGAGTCTGGGGAGTGTGTTAGAGAGAGAGAGAGAGACTGGGGAGTGTGTTAGAGAGAGAGAGAGACTGGGGAGTGTGTTAGAGAGAGAGACTGGGGAGTGTGTTAGAGAGAGAGAGACTGGGGAGTGTGTTAGAGAGAGAGACTGGGGAGTGTGTAAGAGAGAGAGAGAGAGACTGGGGAGTGTGTTAGAGAGAGAGAGAGAGAGGTAGAGAGACTGGGGAGTGTGTGAGAGAGAGACTGGGGAGTGTGTTGGAGAGAGAGAGAGAAAGACTGGGGAGTGTGTGAGAGAGAGAGAGACTGGTGAGTGTGTTAGAGAGAGACTGGGGAGTGTGTTAGAGAGAGAGAGACTGGGGAGTGTGTTAGAGAGAGAGAGACTGGGAAGTGTGTTAGAGAGAGAGAGAGAGAGAGACTGGGGAGTGTGTTAGAGAGAGCGAGAGAGAGACTGGGGAGTGTGTTAGAGAGAGAGAGAGAGACTGGGGAGTGTGTTAGCGAGAGAGAGAGACCTGCGAATGTGTTATAGAGAGAGAGAGAGATACTGGGGAGTGTGTTAGAGAGAGAGAGAGACTGGAGAGTGTGTTAGAGAGAGGGAGAGACAGAGACTGGAGAGTGTGTTAGAGAGAGAGAGACTGGGGAGTGTGTTAGAGAGAGAGAGAGACTGGTGAGTGTGTTAGAAAGAGAGAGAGAGAGACTGGGGAGTCTGTTAGAGAGAGAGAGAGAGTGGGGAGTGTGTTAGAGAGAGAGAGACTGGAGAGTGTGTTAGATTGGGAGAGAGAGACTGGAGAGTGTGTTAGAGAGAGGGAGAGAGAGAGACTGTGGAGTGTGTTAGAGAGAGCGAGACTGGGGAGTGTGTTAGATTGGGAGAGAGAGACTGGAGAGTGTGTTAGAGAGAGAGAGACTGGGGAGTGTGTTAGATTGGGAGAGAGAGACTGGAGAGTGTGTTAGAGAGAGAGAGACTGGGGAGTGTGTTAGGGAGAGAATGAGAGACTGGGGAGTGTGTTAGAGAGAGAGAGAGACTGGGGAGTGTGTTAGAGAGAGGGAGAGAGAGAGACTGGGGAGTGTGTTAGAGAGAGAGAGAGAGACTGGAGAGTGTGTTAGAGAGAGAGAGACTGGGGAGTGTGCTAGAGAGAGAGAGAGAGAGAGTGGAGAGTGTGTTAGGGAGAGAGAGAGAGACTGAGGAGTGTGTTAGAGAGAGAGAAAGACTGGGGAGTGTGTTAGAGAGAGAGAGAGTGGGGAGTGTGTTAGAGAGAGAGAGACTGGGGAGTGTGCTAGAGAGAGAGAGACTGGGGAGTGTTAGAGAGAGAGAGAGAGAGACTGGGGAGTGTGTTAGAGAGAGAGAGAGAGTGGGGAGTGTGTTAGGGAGAGAGAGAGAGACTGGGGAGTGTGTTAGTGAGAGAGAGAGAGCGAGATACTGCGGTATTGTGTTAGAGAGAGAGAGAGACTGGGGGGTGTGTTAGAGAGAGAGAGAGAGAGAGAGAGAGATATTGGGAGTGTGTTAGAGAGAGAGAGAGACTGGGGAGTGTGTTAGAGAGAGAGAGAGACTGGGGAGTGTGTTAGAGAGAGAGAGAGAGAGAGAGACTGGGGAGTGTGTTAGAGAGAGAGAGAGACTGGGGAGTGTGTTAGAGAGAGAGAGACTGCGGAGTGTGTTAGAGAGAGAGAAAGATTCTGGGGACTGTGTTAGAGACAGATAGAGACTGGGGAGTGTGTTAGAGAGAGAGAGAGACTGGGGAGTGTGAGAGAGAGACTGGGGCGTGTGTTAGAGAGAGAGAGAGACTGGGGAGTGTGTTAGAGAGAGAGAGACTGGGGAGTGTGTTAGAGAGAGAGACTGGGGAGTGTGAGAGAGAGACTGGGGTGTGTGTTAGAGAGAGAGAGAGACTGGGGAGTGTGTTCGAGAGAGAGAGACTGGGGAGTGTGTGAGAGAGAGAGACTGGGGAGTGTGTTAGAGAGAGAGAGAGAGAGAGACTGGGGAGTGTGTGAGAGAGAGACTGGGGAGTGTGTTAGAGAGAGAGAGAGAGACTGGGGAGTGTGTTAGAGAGAGAGAGACTGGGGAGTGTGTTAGAGAGAGAGAGTCTGGGGAGTGTGTTAG